>NC_087169.1:19931141-19971141 GCF_035594125.1 Scylla paramamosain | reverse complement strand
GAGGCCTGCGCAGCATATAATAGCGGTCTTTTCCTCCCTCCACAGGCTGTTCAAGCTACGGCTGCGGCGGGACACCTCCCTCTTTGCCGACGATGTCGTGTTCGAATCCACGTCCGGCCCTGTCGACTTCGACCTCGGCAAGGTGTACTCTGGCGTGCTGGAAGGTGAGCAGGAAGGGGGTGTCCAACACTAGGGGGAGGGAGGGTTATCGTGAGTGGATCAGTGGATGAGTGAGTGAGTGAGTGACAGTTTGATGAATACTCTGGGCCGGTAGTCGCTGCAGGGTCGATGGGCAGGCGAATGGTCAAGGCAGGCTCAGCGGCAGCAATTTTCCCGAGCTGCTGCGAGGCCCATCAAGACCATCTGGGCGGCGGCGGCCCGGCTAGCCCTCAGGCCACGCCTCGCCCGCCTTCCCCGGCCTGCTGCGGCCATACGGCGCCCCTCATGGTTCTTTTTTCCCCCCAGACGACCATCTGTCGGAGGTGTCGGGCGTGGTGACCAACGAGGGCTTGTTCGACGGCCACGTGTCGACGCCCTCGGAGCTGTACTACTTGGAGCCCGCCAGCAGGTACCTGCCCAACGCCGAGTTCCACTCCGTCATGTACAAGGCCTCGGATGTGGTGCACCCGACGGCGGCGCGCTGCGCCTCGCAGCAGCTGCACCTGCGGGGTCGCGTCCACACCCCGTGGGCGCCCCACCCGCCTCCCACCGAGGACGCCGGGGCCTTCGAAGGCGTGCCGCCCCCTAAGGGCCCTGCGCTCTCGCCCCGCCGGGCCTCGTCGCCTTCCTCTCATTCTTCCATTTCGTCCAGCGTGGCCGGGGGCGGCGCCCTCCCCACACCCAAGGCTGTGAACCCTCGCGCCCCCCCGCCTACCTCGCCCCCCGCCCGTCAGCCTCAGCAGCAGCACCACCGCCGCCCTCTTAGTCAGTCACCCTCAAAGAAACATATTTTTTATAAGAAGTCGCCATCTTTTGTACAGCAATTTAAAAAGGGGGCGAGGGAGGCCCCCCTAGGTGCTCAGCCCCCCACCGCCACCCACTCCCTAGCCCCCAACCACAACGGCTCCGCCCCCCCCGCCGCCCACCTCCACCACCCCGCCAGCCACCTGGACTTCCAGCTGGTATACGAACCGACACGGGGCGGCGCTCCCTCTGTCCCCAGCGATCCCTGGAACTACACCCGCCGGGGGGTGGGGAGGAGGCCCCCTGCCGTGCTTCCAGACGAACCCGCGCCCTGGCCGAGGAGAGGCCCCAGGAGGAAAAGGTAAGTGAGCACCCGCCTGCCGTGTGATGACATACCCGCCTCCCTTCCCGTGCAGCATCACGTCACCCTAACATGTCGCTGCGTGTTGCAGGTCGGGCGTGGACCCTCTCAAGACCACCTGCATGCTGTACCTGCAGGCTGACCACCTCTTCTTCGAGAAAATCGGATCAGAAGAGGCGTGCATTGAAACCATGACCCGCCACGTGCAGCGCGTCAACAATATCTATCGCGTTACAGGTCAGTGCTCTTAATTCCTCCTCCTCCTCCTCCTCCTCCTGCTGGTATAATCGCACCCCCTCCCGCCGTAACACTGCACAAACCCACTGTTATAGGTCTTCCCTTCAGAGTTCACTGTTACCCAATAATCCTGAATTGCTAATGACGCAACTTTCCTCCTCCCCTCCATACTCCCTCTCCCTGCGCCTACCCCCTCCTCCCCTCCTCCTCGCACGACAGACAACTACTCTCCCTCAACAGCAGCTGAAATGGCACACTATCAAGGCATTGTATCACTGAGTAGCAAAGTTTCAAGGGCATTTCAAGAAGGGAATTATCTCGTACGCCTCTGCTCTCTCTCTCTCTCTCTCTCTCTCTCTCTCTCTCTCTCTCTCTCTCTCTCTCTCTCTCTCTCTCTCTCTCTCTCTCTCTCTCTCTCTCTCCATCGCATAAAGGCGGAGGAAAAGAAACTGGAAATGATGATCAGTGGAAAAAAAAGATAAATGATTCACGAAAGAGAGAGAGAGAGAGAGAGAGAGAGAGAGAGAGAGAGAGAGAGAGAAACAAGGATGGTAAAATTTATGGGTAAAGGAGGTAGAAGGAACAATTGGAAAACCATTCTCTCTCTCTCTCTCTCTCTCTCTCTCTCTCTCTCTCTCTCTCTCTCTCTCTCTCTCTCTCTCTCTCTCATGCCATTCAACTTTTTTTTCTATTTACTTATTCTTTTCTTCTTCATTCACCCTCACTCCTTTCTCCTTTCTCACTCTTTCTTTCTTCACTCTTTCCTCTTCTCACTCTTTTTCCTTCCCACCATTGTCTTCCGTCCCTTCATCCTCCCTCCCTCTCTCCTCTCACTCACTTTCACTATTTCCCCTCATCCTCTTACTCATTTTTCCTCTCTCTCTCTCTCTCTCTCTCTCTCTCTCTCTCTCTCTCTCTCTCTCTCTCTCTCTCTCTCTCTCTCTCTCACCCCATGTGGACTTCGATCTCTCACTCTTTTTTTCCCTCACCCTCTCCTCACTCCTACATCCTCTTTTCCTCATTTTTTTTCTTTCCTTTCTCTGTCTCTCCCTCCCTCATTCACTCTGTTCCTTTCTCTGTCCATCACACTCACTCGGTCACTCAATCTATTCCTCTCTCCCTGCCTTTCTCCCTCACTCACTCACTCAGTCAGTCGCTCACTCTATTCCTTTCTCCTTCCCTCCCGCTCTGGCTCGCTCCTTTCTTCACTACATTCCTCTCTCCCTCCTTCTCACCCCTTCCCTCCCACTCTCTCTTAGTCACTTCCCCCCTTCCTTCCCTCCCTCCCTCACTCACGCACTCACTCACTCACTCTCACTCCGTACAGACTTCGATCTCGATGACGACGCAGATGAGATCGGATTTATGATCAAGCGCATCAAGGTACACACGAAGGAGGCGCTGCAGGACCCCGCCTACCGCTTCCCTGGTAACTACGGCGTGGAGAAGTTCCTAGAGCTCTTCTCAGAGGAGGACTATGACGCCTTCTGCCTCGCCTACATGTTCACCTACAGGTAACGCTCACAGACACGCTTGCAGGGTTGTAGATAAGTAGATACGTTAGGATAGGTTAGATATATGGATAGATAGATAGGTAGATAGACAGATAGATTGATAGATTGATAGGTAGATAGATAGATAGATAGGTTAGGGTTGGTTAGATAGATAGATGGATAGATACACAGATATAAAGACACACGGACTGATAGATAGATAGGTAGATAAGTATAGATACATTTTAATTGATCCTAAAAATACATACTTGGTAGAATACAGTGTTAACATTACTGGCTGAATATCTACACTTTTTGTTTATTTATTCATTAGTTCATCTATTTATTCATCTGTTGTGTTTCATTTTGTTTACTTTACTTTTTATTTTATTTTTTTTGTCTATCTTTCTTTTGTGTGTGCATGTTATATATATATATATATATATATATATATATATATATATATATATATATATATATATATATATATATATATATATATATTTCAATAGCAAGGATGTTTTACTCTCTTTCTTTTACTTTTTACTTTTTTTGCATGTGTAAAGTTCTCTCACATTATCTCACTCTCTTTTATTTATTCACTCCTCTGACCATCTTTTATTTTTCCTCTCATTAATCTGCTTTGCTATTTTATTTCCTTTTTTTTTTCCTTGCATTGTCTCACCTGCAAACTATCTCTTCCTCTTTATTTGCTCTTATTTCATCCTTTCTTTCCTCCTTTTCTATTTTATTTCATCTTTAATTGGCATATTTACATTTCCTTCAGTCCACAATCTCGAGTTTCTCTCCCTCTTCTTTATTGTGTTACCCCTCCTCCTCCTCTTCCTCCCCACCTGCTTTTCATTCTTCAAGCTTCATACTCTTTTATCTTTCCTCTCTATTCACTTGCTTCATTATCATCAGCCTCGTTTTTCTTGCTCTTTGTGTGTGTGTGTGTGTGTGTGTGTGTGTGTGTGTGTGTGTGTGTGTGTGTGTGTGTGTGTGTGTGTGTGTGTGTGTGTGTATTATTTCTCCTTCTCCTCATCTCCTTCCCTCCAGTGAGTGGGGAGGAGATTTCAGCTTTGCTATCCATATCCCGTACTTTAAATTATTGTGTAGTAAGGACCAGCTGATCTACTGCAGCCTGCTCTTCCTTTGTGTTCTTTTGTACCTCCTTTTTAACCCTCCTGCCAAATCCACAGGGACTTCGAGGGGGGAACTCTGGGCCTGGCGTGGACGGGGGACCTCAAGAATGCAGGGGGAGTGTGTGAGAAGAATGGACACTACAGGGGAAGTCTTAAGGTGAGGCCTGACTCCTGATTGGTTAGTGGAGGAAGGTGGAAGTGCTGAGTGGTAAAACAGTAATTGAAGATAGTGAGTGAGAAATAAGTGAAGATAGGATTGTGAAGTGTGAGTATAGATGAACCTGCAGAAGATCAAGGGGAAGACAGGGAGTGAGATGGAGAGATGCATTGCAAAGGATTAGGGTCACAGAGGAAGGTGTGACAGAAACAACTGGAGGAGACTCATGCATGTGGCCAATCTCTGACTCTAGAGAAATGGTGAAAGAAGTGTGAATAAAGATGAGTGAAGTGGAGATAGAGGGAATGAGTGTGAATGATGGGTGTGAAGTGTTGGTGTAATGAAAAGAGAATTGAGTGATGTAAAGTACTGAGTGTGGCAAGTGTTGTGTTGTGTTGTGTTGGTGTGTAGTTTATGTAGTAATGTTGTGATTGTGTGTGTGTGTGTGTGTGTGTGTGTGTGTGAAAACCTCATTGATAAGTGATACACATATGACAAGGAAACACAGGTGATAAATTAGGCTGAAAATTAAGCATGTAATTGAACAGAGAATCTATCAAATATCATTCTCATTTTGGCCAGTGATTGCTGTACCTCAGAACAAAGGTGCCCATCATTTTGTGGAATGCATCTAATTTCCTGATTTCCTGTGTTTTGATAGTTGTTATTACTGTCTTGGTAGAGTGATGATTTTTTCCCTAGCTGTTTGGCATGTATCTGATTGTGTGAATATAAGAAATTACACTCATGTCTCCTGTTCTTCTTAAAATATACACTCATTTCATTCTTTTTAAAATATGCATGTCTCTCATTCTTCTTATGATATACACTCACCCATTCTCCTTGAAATATACACTTATCTCATCCCTTCCTCTCAAATTGTCAATACAGAATTCTTAAGCCAATCAGATATACTCTTGCAATCTTCTTTCTTATCTTCTAATTCACTGCAGGAATAAACACCCCACACACTCACTGCATTGTACTCCCTTCCATGGGCTTCAGTTAACTCACTACCTAACTTTGATACAGTCCACACACATACAATAAGTCTTCTTTTATCTATCCACCCTCAGGATTCCACCTCATTCCACACACACTCCACCCCAACTTGGTCTTCCTCCTGCTCTTCCTTCCTCAAACTTGAATACAGTAACTTCATCACACTCTACACACATTATTCACACCCATATAGTTTTCCTCCTACTCTCATTTCCCAAGTTTTAACACAGGACTCCATTGCACTCCACACACTCAACATGCTATCCACACATCCTTACCAGTAGTCCTAAAACTTCACCACACTCCATTCACTCACTTCCGGTCACTCCCCAGAGCCTCAACACTGGGATCGTCACACTCCTGAACTATGGTAAGCACGTCCCTCCTGCAGTCAGCCACGTTACTCTTGCTCACGAGATTGGCCACAACTTCGGCAGCCCCCATGACCCGGAGTCTGACACTCGCTGTACTCCTGGTGGGGAGGACGGCAACTACATCATGTTCGCCAGGTAAGGAGAGTGAGATACAGACAGTGATGGTGATTCAGTCTTTGTTTGAAGGTGAAGTAGTGTTTTTATTAGAAGTATGTGCAGTTTTCAGTGGTTTTCTATTATCTCAAGACACCTTTCAGTTCCTGCATATCTACAATAACTAGATGGTGAGTTAAATTCATTATGACAACTTATGATCATCAGATTGTTAATGCCAAGTTATTAGGGAACTTTAAAAGAAAATCTAACAAATTTGTAGATGGGGACAATAGGTAGAAATAGGCATGTGTAGGCCTGATGATTCCTTGCAGCTTCCCTTATTTTCTCATGTTCTTGTGTTCTTATGCTAACACTTGTATTCCCCATGCAGGGCCACGTCGGGTGATAAGCGGAACAACAACAAGTTCTCCCCGTGCTCACTGCGACAGATCAACAGCGTCCTCAACTCCAAGGCACGGGACTCTAAGGGCTGCTTCACTGAGCCACAGAAGGCCATCTGTGGCAATGGTGTGGTGGAGATTGGGGAGGAGTGTGACTGTGGCTGGGAGGAGGACTGTGATGAATCATGCTGCTTCCCCATGAAGAACAACCCCAAGAAGTACCAGACACCCTGCACACTGCGGCCCGACAAGGTCTGCTCCCCGTCCCAGGTGAGTCCAGGCCCAGGTGATGTGGCTGTCAGGTGTTGGAGTTATCAGGTGTGTGTCTCAGGGATTCAGGGACAAGGCTATGTCATTTTCATATACACTTTTGTCAGTTTTTAATACATTTTGAATACATACTGTGCTTATTCTTGGTGACTGATTGTTATGTGAAGGTTTAAAATTAATGTCTATATCTTGTGTTTAGAGTAATTTCTTTCTGTAATAGAGATTATATATTCACAAATAACTTAGAGGACACTGGAGTGCATTTAACACTGTGAGTCCTATATGCAAGAATAATTGTCATTCTCAAGCTGTATTACTTGGCCTCACTCCGTCACCCACCTGTGTAGAGAAAATTTAACATTGTGAGTCCTATATACAAGAATGATAAAGAAATCTCATTGTCCTTCTTGAGTTGCAATTCTTGGCATCTCCCCCTCACCCCCTGCTGCTCCCCAGGGCCCATGCTGCACCCACGACTGCCAGAAGAAGGTGGGTGACAAGTGCCGAGATGACAACGGGTGTCGTGATGCATCCTTCTGCAATGGGCGAGGGCCGGAGTGTCCTCCATCAACAAACAAGCCAAACAAGGTGACGATGATAGCACTGTCATTGTTGTTGTGACGTCAAGGGAGAGCTGAGAGGGGGGGAGTGATATGTATATGCCCCTCTATGAAACATATCTACCTATCATCATATATCATCCTTATACATAAATATGTTTAATCTTTTTAAAGCTCCCTAATGAATCAGCACTAACAACCTGATTACTGAGTCCATTCATCTCCCTCAGACGATCTGCAACAAGGAGTTCGTGTGCTACAAGGGTGAGTGCAGTGGGTCCATCTGTCTGGCGTATGGTCTGGAGTCGTGTCAGTGTGAGCGGCACCCTGGCGACCCCATCACTAAGTCCTGTGAGCTGTGTTGCAAGCTGCCGGGGGAGAACAACCCATGCATGTGAGTCATACTGGCCTGCTCCTAGTGCTTTTGTTTTGCTTCATCCCATATTCTGAAACATTTTGCTCCTTCACCATGACTATTTTAAAAGGCCACAGAGATGAATAGTCCAGTTGTCAAGAGTGTTCCTCCTATTAATGATGTAAAAAATGTTATTGATTTGTCATTAGAACCATAAAAACAACCTTGAAATGAGTGTAACTTCATGTAGAGCAGTGGGATGCAAAAGTGTTTCCGAGTACAACCATTCAGTATTTACTACTAGGAAAACTCTAAATGTGGTAAGTCTGAGTGATGAAAATGCAGAACTTTGGGTGTGTCAGCTTACTCTTTTTTTTTACTTGAGGATTAACACTTGTATGCTGGCAAAATAGTTCATCAGTTTTCAAATTTTTTCATGCATTTCTTATATCAGGTTAGAGTTTTCTCAATAGTATGTACTGGATTTATTGGATTCATGTCTCACTAAATATTCAATACCCATTTTAGATTCATAAACCTGAACTTGAAGGCTTAAATGCAAGGGAATGTATACAACTGTCAATACAACCCAGAGAGTATGACACACTTAAATGTCTTGGCTATACATAGTGACAATGATACCTGAAGCTACATACATTTCATCTGATTCACTACACACAGTACACAGATGTTGGTAGTGTACTGAGAGGCAGCAGACTATAGGAATCTTCATAACCTTTCCTCCTTGCCTCATTTCATCACACACACAGATCTAGGTAGTGTATTGAAAGGCAGTGCACTTGGGTACCATTGCAACCTTTCCTCCTTGCCTCAGTTTGCCATGCACTCACATATTGATAGTGTAATGAGAGGCAGTGCACTTAGAAATCTTGGTAACCTTTCCTCCTCACCTCAGGTCCTCCTTTGAGTGGAACACACCGCCCTATGACATCCCAGACATGTACGCCAAGGCTGGTACACCCTGCAACAACTACAAAGGTTACTGTGATGTGTTCAAGAAGTGCAGAGAGGTGAGTTATCCTCCTCCTTAAGTCCTGCATGTTCCCTTTTTCATACTCAAATAGAAAAAAAAATGTATTGCCACCTCTAAGATCAAGAAGTATTTAATGGCATGTTGACCTGTTGGTGGGAAGTTCTGTGTATAATTTGGAAACTCAGAAAGCAATACTTCTCTCACATAATAGTTTGCTTAAACATCTCCATAGTACATTGCTCTAAGTATCTTCTTCCAGTGGTAGCAAGAGAGTGAAGCGTAGAATATGGGAAATGATACCGTGTCTTCTTTATCCTCATTCTTTACCATCTTGTCCTCTTTTGCTTTATTCTTTAATATATTCCTTAGTCTCATTCTTTCCCATCTCCTCCTCTTCCTTAGCCTCATTCTGTACCGTCCTCAACAGGTGGATCCATCAGGCCCCTTGGCAACATTGCGTGGACTGCTGCTGAGTGATGAGTCTCTGGCAAGTCTGCAGCGGTGGATCGTCCAGCACTGGTATGCCGTCCTCTTCGTGGTGCTGGCCTTCATGGTGCTTCTGGTGAGTCATGTGTGCTGTGCCATCACATCACCTTTTATGGTCACACTTTTTTTTGTTTATTCTCTTTACATCAGTCTATCTGCTCTTATTTTTTTTCCTTTATGTGTCTAATTGTCTAGTTCTTTCCTCACATTTCTTTCATCTTGCCATACCACTTTTTATCTCAATCCACCTTCTCTTTTCCTCCTTTACATATCTAATAGTCTATTCCCTCATATTCTTACCTTACCTCTCCTTTACATTTCCTTCCTCATCCCTGTCTCACTATTCCTGTTATGTTGTTCCTCACATACACATTTCCTTGGTTTCTCTTCTCCCCAGCCAATCCTCCTCACCAGATGTAGCTGAGGTGCCACCAAAGAGCTGCCTTGTGACTGCTGTGTTAATTCTGGTCACTGTCATGTTGAGTTTTAGGCTGCAATAGAGCCACTCATATGTGTCTGTAATGCTGTGGATTTACTGGTATAAAGCATTAGAGTATAAAAATACCTAATATCCTTTTTCAGAAGACTAAGGGAGCAGAAAATTATCAGTGTTAGTTCATGTCATATTACTGTTTCCTGGTACTTTTCTCCTGTTAGTCTTGTGTTGCTGATAAGTGAAAATATGTAAGTCATGAGAATTCTGTTGCTGGCATGAGGATCGAGACAGAAGGTAAAAGGTTGTACAGGAATTCCTTACGTGTTAGTCTGCTGGAGTGTCTGTTTTCCTGCCTCCCCTCAGTAATGGTGTCTGTGGGTGTCTTCAGTGTGTGGCAGAGCATGGTGGCATGGACTCTCTAGGGTTGAGGGGCCTCAGTCTGCATTAACTTGGCCATGCTTATGTTTCAGATTAACCCTATTTTTTTATTAACATCTCCAAGCATGACATAGGTTTTACAGATTAACTGATTCCTACACACTAACCTGATATTTCTTGGTGTCCTGTAGCTCTTCAAATATACTTCATATCATTCATGTCTTTTTGAGTCTTATTATGTAATCTCATGGGATATGATTTCTTGGGGTGTTCCTGCCTCCTGTGGTGATGGTGTTTCATGTGTCCCTGCATTCCCTCCACCACCCTTATCATGCTGTCCTGAACCTGTGGATATGCCATGATCTGTGAATGTTCCCTGCTGTGTGCTGTGACCCTCTCCCCTGCTTACCACAGCAGTCCTGGTACCATGAGTTATTCCCAGTCTTATTGTGCTTTCCCTGCCCTGGCCTGTCAATCCCCACTCATTTAGTGTTGTCATGAGACACGTTATTCTTTGTATGCTTCAGTTTTCTGGAAGTCAGTTATGGCAAGTTGTTAAAAAAGAAAGAAAGAAAGAAAGAAGACAGATCAATAAAATCTCATTGACATTGTGTACATGTAATATGTCTTTTGTTGCATGTGACAGAGAACTGATGTACATACAAAGCCAAAAAAACAAAACAAAAAAAACATAGACAGGATTAATTTTACTGCTCAGTGAGATTTTGCTCGATCATATCACCTGCTTCTCAACTGTGCCTTACAGATGCCTTTGTTTGGTATCTGCACAATGGATCCAACCTTCAAGGTGGACCTCGAACCCTCCTACTCCTGCTCCTCTTCCTCTTACCTGCAGGACCAACACCACCAGGGCTCAGAAGGGCCAGCAGCGCCCCTCATGGGTAGGACGCCTGCTGCCGCCCCCACATTTCCTCTCACTCCTCCATCTCCTGTCTTTCTGGTCTCCTCCCTCACCTTTCCTCTTGACTGTTTTTCCATCACCTCTTCCTTCATGCCCCTCACAACCAACCCAAGCAGCAGTAAAGTACAACTCCACGCAATAGACGAACAACTGGCACTCACACCAAGGGACCTGAAGGCAGTACTTAATGGCATACTGATCTGCTGGTGGGAAGTCCTGCCTTTTAATTCTGAAACCGAGAAAGCAAAACTTCTCTCACATCATAGTCTGCTTAAGCCTCTCCATAGTACAGTATCCACAAGTATCTTCTCCCAGTACAAGAAGGGGGAAGTGTGGAATGCGAGGGGTCATAAAGTAAACTGTGTGATGAAGTCAAGATAGCTACAAGTATTTCTTGGGTTAATACTGCATGTTTAAATGTTTTCCCCTCACCCATATGGATGAATGGTTCCCTACCTTTCTGTGCTTATTAACCAGACATGTTGCTCCCTCCATGATCTAGTCAAAGCTCTACTAAACCCTCGCCTTCTCAGCCTCACACCTCCACCATCACCACCAGTATGTTGCTCCATCATTTTCCTGGATGAGCATTTGCATGTCACTCAGTACTGGGACACAGAATTCAGAGGGTGTAACAGTCCCAACCTTTGCTGTCCTGCCATGGATTGCTGCCATGAGCTTTGTGTTGTGTGAGTGTTGCATGTAGTTTTGTGCATGTTGCAGAGGAGGAATTCAAAGTCCGACAACCAGAGTGAGACAACGCAAGACACTGATATTGGCCTTGATGTGCAAAAGACAAAGATTGATATTGAAGGTTTGTATGTAGTGCTGGTGCCTTTTAATAAAGACAGATAAGACTTTTGTCAATCTTGGCTGTAGTTTTGGGACCACTATATGATGCAGCTGTATTTGACACATTGTAAGCAGAAAGTTTGTTGTATTTTAAAGAGTATAGTGTATATTTACATGTGTTTGTAGTGTGGTGGTTGTGGGTAGTGGTATGGTAGTACCCTTTTGTGCTGCCTCAAGTGTTTCCCATGTTGGATCCTGCCACATGTTGAATGAGTGCGTGTACTTCACCTCTCCATGATGATCCACTGCAGCTACAACTCAAGATAACTGTTGAAACTTGTTTTCATGTAGTGCATTACACTGAAATTGCTCTGGCACTAATCTATATGCTATTTTTTCATGTATAACAGTGTGTTAGGAACAGAAGCATTAGAAATAGTAATAATCATATATATATATATATATATATATATATATATATATATATATATATATATATATATATATATATATATATATATATATATATATATATATATATATATAATTTTTGCAGTACTTTCATGTTCTACAGATCTTTTAATGAGCACTGTATCCATACCTTACATTCATATTATACATTGTTTCTTATAGTGTAACAACACATTTATTTTGTTTTCTAGTTCACACATTTTTTTTTAAATTTGTGTAATGTTTTTAAAGATTTCACTTACAGTGTTTGCCTGTTGCATGGTGACTGCATGTTGTCCTCATCTGTCTCACTGCCACTGTTTCCTCCCTCAGGTGGCGATAGTGAAGGTGTTCGGGAAGGCCCCACAGCCAGTCAAGCTTAAGAAGAACCGCACCGTCCAGCATAAGAACTCTGCTGCTCTGCAGTACTCAGTGACGCCCGCAGCAGGTGCCACCTCCAACGGCACCACAGCCAATGGCACCGCAGCCAATGGCACCATGGCCAACGGCACGGCTGACATCACCACCAACCACGTGGTGCACCCTACAGTGGTGAGGACCAACCTGCCCTTCAAGAGGAAAGTGAATGAGGTGCGGCGAGCAGCCACCAAGGCCAAGCGGGTGGCCAAGAGTCAGCTGAGTCGGCCACACAAGAGGCCGAGTCGTCGTCCTGATGGCACTGTAACGTCTCCCACAGATTCTGAAAAGAGTGGCCCTGGGGCAGTGGACGGGGCCGCGGGGGGCGGGGAGGCACGAGTCAAGGGCAGGCTGTCCAGCAGGTTCTCCATCATCAGCTTCAAGGCCTTCCGCCCCAAGTCACTCAGTCCAGATAAACACAAGGGCAAGAGTCCTGACAAAAGGAAATCAAAGAGCAGCAATGATAAGAAGTCCAAATCAAAACCCAGCAAGACTCACCATCGCAGCCGCAGTCCTGACAAGAAGAGAAGGGCAGAGGCTCAGGATAAAGCCAGAAAATCCCGCAGTCCTAACAAACGTTCCAGCCTGGAGGACGAACGCAGGAAGTCCAGGAACCGCTCAGTGAGTCCTGATAAAGCACGCAGATCTTCCAGTCCAGACAAACAGCGACAAAAAGTGAGGAGTCCCGAAAAGCACCACAGGCTTGGTGAAGGCAACTGGCTCATTAACAAGTTCTTGGCAGACGAGGAGAAGACGGCCAAGCCTGTCGTCAACGGATCCCTGATGGGCTCCCTGAATGGATCCCTCAGCTCAGTGAATGCCGTGTTGGGAGGTGCTTCTGGTAGCCCCCAGATGAGTGGGGCAAGGAATGGCTCTACTCGAGGGCTGCTTGCTGGAGACAGCAACAGAGCCAGTCCCATGCGGGGCTTTGTCAATGAGGCCTTCATTAGTTCTCCCAGAGGAGCTCGCACTCACAGCTCTCTCAGAGTCACCAAGTCAGTTAGTCCTGAGGGACTAGACTGTGACTTTGGTCAGAGTAAATACAGAAGATCCATCAGTATGGAGGCATACAACAGACCTCCATCCAGCCCAGACAAGAGAAAGCGTTCAGTGCTGGATGAAGGGCTCAGTCCTGACAAGAGGAGACGCTTCAGCAGTCCAGAGAAGAACCTAAAGCAGCACAGCCCCTCCAAGGAGAGGCGGCTCACCTGCCCTGAGAGACCTCGTCGTGCTGCCCTAATAGCAGAGAGAAGACTCTCCTCCACGTCTCCGCCGTCATCAAAGACAAACTCATACTCGTCTGTGCCCGAGCGCCTCCGGGAGAAGCTCTCGCTCATCACTGCCAGTCCCGCAGGCAGCATTGCCTCCATCCTCCCTCCGTCAGAGACAGCAGACACTGTCAGTGTCCACTCGTCCACACACTCCTGTCACTCCAGCCAGAGCCAGCCCAAGGAATGGGTGTGAGATCCTCTTCTTTGGCTTGACTGGGCCAGAAACTTAAGGCACATCTGGGTGGCTTTTTTTTTTACTGTGTAACTCTTGTGGTGCAGTTGACTGGTCCTGTTGTTGTTTCTCCCTGAAGGCATTGTCTGCTGGGCACACAACACCTCTGCGAGAGACTACAGTGTTTCCGTCTTACTCACATGTGAGGGTTCATCATCCACTTTGTGCCAACAAATTTGTAATGTTTCATAGATCATATATAAATATATATAGATCTAAGATTTTACAAGTCCAGTATTCTGATGTGGTTTGCACTCTGATGGTTTTGATAACAAGGGGAATAGCAAAGAGTGCATAAGAGATGTGATACACTGGTGCAGGACCACACTGGGGCACTACCCACTCACATGCCTTTATTTAATGGGTATTTATTTTCTCCACTACAACCAACTAGAGTATATTAAGTAATTAATCTTACTTTTAGTCAATAACACCAATGTTCTTGCTTTGTGATAATATTTTTAGGTTAACACTACACATCTTTGTCTTGCTCAAGGCCAAAGCAGCTGATGAAGAGAGGTGAGTGTGCAGCAGGTGTGGGAGGCCGGGCAGCATCCTGTGTTGTGCCAAAACACTACACCAACCATGAAGTGCTCCTGTGATCTTCACTTCCTCTCTGTGCCTCCTTCTGTCCTCCACCTTTCACTCCCAAGTCATGGCTGTGTTGGTGCCCCACACCTGTCTCATACCCGCATTACACTCAACATGCAGACCTTTTAGTGACTTACTTTACTCAAATTCACTATTCATTAATCAGTTGAAATACACAGAATATTTAACCAATTTTAGGTTCTCCTCATGCAAAACAAATTTTAGCATTCCCCATTATGTGGTTATACAGTCCTGTAAGTGTGTAGTTTAAGGCTGCTACATATTATACCCTGTGAATTGTGAATTGTGCAGGTATTTTGATATTTTCAAAGATTATTATTATGCTAAACCAATAGTGTGCTTCAGACTGCAGTAGAAGAGTGTTGACTGACACGACACATAGCATGTTAAAGTGTAATCTAAGAGCATCATTTTGGTCTACTTTGTTTAGTATTTAATTCTGGTACACTGATCCTTTGTTTTTCTCGATGTGTGTGTGTGTGTGTGTGTGTGTGTGTGTGTGTGTGTGAGAGAGAATGGAATAAGGGAAAGAAAGGGAGAAAACAAGAGTAAGCAGGGAGTAGATGAAGGGAGGAAAGAATGGAATACTTTGTGCTCTTTGTGTTGCTTGTATCGCGATCATAAGTCATGTTCTGCTTCGTCGCTATGATGAATTGTAACCAGCTCCGGTTCGAACGAACCATTGTTCAAATCTTCAAACCTGAGCTGGTTACGATTCATCATGGCGACAAAGCAGAGCACAGCTTGTGACCACGAATGTACATGATCATGTCTGTGAGAAAAGTAAAAGCCAGGGAACTGCCTGAAGAAGTAATGATTGCATTCATGTAGCATGGAGCTTAAAAGGATACAAGGAATACGGCAAATTAGGCATGCCAACTGTATTGTTGTCAGGCCAACTCAATTAGTGTAAATCCCATTGTTTTCTTTATTATTTATTACGTTAATCTTCCCATGATGGTAGCAAAATTCAGTATTGAAGTAGTTTGCCGTGATGCGTTATGGTGATTATCCTGATCACCATACTGCTGAGTGGTACCATACAATAATAGTGAGTGCCCAGAGGTGAGAGAGGGGGTGCTAAGCAATATTTCGATCCTCCAACCCCCTGCCTGTCTGATTCGCCTGTTACCAATTGTCATGCAACCTCTGTAGTCAAGAAAATTATATGCCACAGAATCGGCCGCACATCAGTCAGATATCTGGAGAGATGCCTTAACACAGAATACTACTAACTAGCAATGACATTATTCACAACAAGTCCAATCTTCCCCACGTGCATCCCCTCCCCACACCTCTCTGGAAATTCCTGGGTACAAATCTGTAGAACTTTGTGTTACCGTGAAAATTTAAAAGATCGTAGGTTTTAGGAAGTCCATAATCTAATAGCTGCCCGCTTCCCGACGTGTACTATTATATGTGTCGGATAGAAGTGCTTCCAGTCCCTGCTATGACTTGTAAACATAATCAGACTATTTAAAAAGTAGGCAAAATAGCTGTTCTCAAAGAAAAAGTCACGAAACCTAGGTAGTGTAAGGTAAAAATGTTGAAAAGGCAACCTGGAAGTAGATGTGTTGACAGCAGACTGAGTGAGGCGAAGTGAGTGTTACTGTGTTCTCCTTTTGTTATTGTTTTCGTGATGGTGCCATTGCTCCTGCTGCTTTAAATGTCAGAGCCGTGCATAATGCCTTCGTGGCCACGTGTACCCACCATACATCACACAGTCAATTAATATCAAAGCCAAATTGATGACGCAGTCCTAGGCCTGGCAGAGAGCGGGGGATCGATCTAAAGCTTTGCGAGTCCACCAGTAATGATCCTCCTGTACTGGCCGTGACGAAGTCCCACGTGCAACATTTAGCAAGCAGTTTATTAGAGCGTCACGCGCGCATGAAGACCAGCGGAGCCATGTCACCGTTACCAAAACCTTTACACGTTGTCTTGTTATCATCACTGTAGCTGTTGTTTACGTTGATATACACACATCCCCTGTTGTGTCTTGGCGGTATGTTATTTACTCATACGTTACATCTAGTTTCCACCCTCTCCCGTGTTATTTCTAGTTCTTAAAATGAGAAAACTCAGGATCTGTACCTGACGCCGGGGCGACGTCATCACCCCGCGTATGGGGCAGAGGTGGCCACGTTGGGGTCCCGCTTCTTATTCCTAAGTGGTGTCTAAGGTGTTGTGGGTCACGCATGTAGCTCCTAGGTGAAGGCGAGGGCATTGTGGTTATGTTAAGGCCGGGCCACTGTGGGAGCACCTCCAATCCTTCTTGTGTGTGGGGTTATGACGGAGTTTATTTTGTATCCTTTGTCAGCCATTGAATGGGTTGTCTTGCATTCTAAGGCTTTATTGGCAGCGTCTGGGGGTGTGGATGAAGCTTTTTGAGGTTGTATAGTGAAGCTGCAGTCTTGAATGAGCCTCGGGTGCCGTAAGCAGAGCCTTAAACAAATTATATTTTCCTTCTTTGGCAACGCCAGACCCACCTGATGGTGTCTTGTTGGATCACATCTTCAGGAAAAAGGGGGCAAAAATGTGCCCATTGTTTTCTTTAATGGCATCCCATGCCAGATGAGAGGCACTCCTGAAGAGCAGAGCGTGGCGTGCCCCGCGGCGCTCTTCACGCAAGATACAAGTGACGTCAACGGGCCATCACCCCCACTCTCGCGATGCATCAGACGTTTGGTTGACGTTTTTATAACTGGCGTACTTCAGTGGAGATGTTTTGTAATGTTTTATTAAAGTGTGACCCTGTCAGGCGAAGCCGAGGCGCGGGCCCGCCACCATTCCTCCCCTGCCGCCGCCAGTCGCCGCCTCGCCGCCACCATCAGATGGGCTGGCCAGCGCGTTTTCATCTGCCGTTAAATATCCAATTTTCTATGACATGCCATTCAATACTATTTGTACGACATTACCATTTTGACAATAAAATGAAGAAAGAAAGTCGTGTGTGTGTTCAATTCCCTGCGTTCAGGTGAGGCTCAGCCCTCCGTGTTACATTCCAGAACGCGGCCTTGCTTGATTTATAATTAATTACCTCCTACCATGCTTAAATACTGGGTCAGCTTGGAATAAGGTGGGGATACAGCAGTAGCAACAGCAGCAGCAGCAGTAACAACAACAACAACAACAGGCAAGGTGTATAGACTAATACATCTCGATTTGTCATTTTTGGCAACGGCAGCAGCAGCAGCAGCAACAGCAGCCGCAGCTGGACAACATGAGGCTTTAGGTATATTGGAAAGGAGGTGGCGTGTGTGGTTCAAATAGCATTCATTTTCCATGAGCATGCACACTCAGGTTTTGACATGAGGGCTATACTGGCGTCCATTTTTTACCCCGGACGTCAGCTTGCCTCAGACGCGTGGACAGTATTCGATACTCAACCCATTTTGCACTTGAGCGTTTCCCACCCCACCCCCTCTTCGCCCTCTTTCCTTAATGTTGCCCTGAGCACAAGTAAGTGACTTCCCATTAACGTGACCCAGCGTTATCATTGTATATCAATAGTTTAGCGCCCATTATGATATCACGCTCTGCTCTTTGTGTTATCAACATAATGCAATACTCATCAAGTCACGCCCTTCCTTCCGCTCCTCCTATTCCTCCACCTCATGCTCCCACGCCCTGCATCGCTACAGCACTCATTGTATATTTCATGAGTAAATACATGTGCAGTGACACGAAAAGCTTTGGGTACTGCCTTTTTTTTTTTTTGTGTGTGTGTGTGTGTGTGTGTAAAGAAGTATATGATTGACCTTCGAATATCGTGATCACGTGACTTCCGCGTTCGTGTGTGGAGAAAGCAAGAGTTGGTATTTTCTCGGTAGCTCATTTTTAAGGGTTCTGGGAAGAGGCATTGGCAGCACATCGATTGGCTCCTGTCAGTGTTGTTCTAGCCTGAAGCACCGCCCACTAATCACCACCGCTACCACCACCACCACCACCACCGCCTTATTCCATTACCGTAATCCCCATCATAGTAATTTCTGATGAACGTGCTTACCATTCATCATTAGCGTAACACGCACATTACAAACTTGCCTTAAACTTGCAAAAATATCATAGAGAAGCACACACACACACACACACACACACACACACACACACACACACAGAGAGAGAGAGAGAGAGAGAGAGAGAGAGAGAGAGAGAGAGAGTAAAACACAATAACAACCAAACTATTTTTGGCCTTGTACCTAACACAATACGCAAGGAACACACTTACAAATGCGTCATGTGCCTCATAGATGCTATCTTGATATGCGATAAGACAGGAGTGAGGAAACAAGGGAAGCGCCAACAGTAACCTGCAGTATTAACCTTTTCCTCGTTAATATTCAGTGTCTCTAAAGTCCGCCATTATGAAGTGTTAGGAGTTAGACAGGCCAGTGACATGAGCAGGAGCAAGAGGATGTGATGGTGGTGGTGGTGGTGGTGATAAAGAAATTTCTATTAATTTTGAACTGGGTGTGTCCTCTTCCCTTCACCGTGTTGCTCTTTTCTACTGGGTACCTTCCTGGCTTCCTTCCTTCGTTATCCTTCATATTTCCTTTCAACTTCTTTCACTACCACTACTGCTACTACTACTTTACCAGCACATATAAGAAAACATCCTCACGCTATCCATCCTCACCCAGTCTCTCCTCCGTCTCTCCACTCTTCTTAACCTTTCCTCGTTTCTACCAACCTTTATCACCTTCACATTCTCCCACCATCTCCCAACTTCATTCTTCATTCATACCACCCGCTCTTCCTCTACCAAACCACACGCACCCTTTCTCTCTCTCACTGCCTTCCGTCTTTCCTTCCTTCCTTCATTCTCAGAGTTCCAGATCTAAGCCTCGCCGAAGCTTCTTAAAATATTAACCTTAGCTTTTGTCACCCGTCATGATCATTAAAGTTCAGGGAAGGAGGGCACACACACACACACACACACACACACACACACACACTGGTGAATCGATCGCGTTATTCGATCGTGTAATGTTTAGTTTCGGTTGAAGATCTTTGTTTTCCTGTTTTCTTTCTTTTTTTCTTGTATTTATTTTATATTGTTTGGTGTTGTTGGTTATTGTTCTTTTTTTCATTTTCTGACTATTTTTTCTCCTTCTTCTTCTTCTTCTCACTTTAATTAGTCTTTTACATCCTTCCATATTCCTACGTTTTCTATTTTCTATTAATATCGTAATATCCTCGTCTTTTCTTTTTTATTATTTTATTTATGTAAGTTATCGTTTTCTTTTCATCTAAATTCTCTCCGTTTTCTGTTTCACTTTCTCTGCTCTACAAGTTTTCATACATAAGTAATAAATGTCCGTTGATCTGCATCGACTATTCATTGATTTTTTTGTACGTAACTCTTGAATAACTTATGTCTATATATCTACCTATCAGCTGACGTGTTTGTGCTGTCCCGTCTGTTTGTCTGCATATCCACTGTATCTTCCCATTTCCTGCTTCTATATTCTCTCTCTCTCTCTCTCTCTCTCTCTCTCTCTCTCTCTCTCTCTCTCTCTCTCTCTCTCTCTCTCTCTCTGCAGTTTTGATTTTTATCCGTTTATCTTTCTATCTCATCCTACTTTCCGTTGCGTTTCTGTCGATTCAATGTTATTTCCTCTTATTACGTGTTTGTATCTGTTTATCAGTCTATCTGTTCTCATTTTCCTCTTCATCTCCCCTTTTTATTACGAATATTAACTCAAACTTCTTTATTTTTTCATGAAGATGGTACAAAACAAGTGTATTTTTTGTAACCTCCTCCTCCTCCTCCTCCTCCTCCTCCTCCTCCTCCTCCTCCTCCTCTTCCTTCTCCTCCTCTTCTTGTTTCTTGTCTGTCGTCTGTCTTTCCGCAACTGATAACGGGACTGTTCGGGTACATGACTGGATTACAAGATGATGATAACAAAGATAAGAGCAACACGTGCTTCTGTTTCTACCTTGATTACTCGAGTCATTCCCCCTTCGACTTCTCTCCTTATCTCTGTGTCTGTGTGTGTGTGTGTGTGTGTGTGTGTGTGTGTGTGTGTGTGTTCACATTATTGGTTATCTTCTAATGGTTTATGAAGCGGGACACTGTAGCAAGTCACTGTATGCTATCGGGACAGAATAATTGAATTAGAGAGAGAGAGAGAGAGAGAGAGAGAGAGAGAGAGAGAGAGAGAGAGAGAGAGAGAGAGAGAGAGAATTAAGTGTCAGTAAGATAGACAAAATAAAACTACAATAATAAAGGGAAAAGCGCTAATAATGAGTTTTTCTTTCCTGCCTCTACAGTAATAATAATAATAATAATAATAATAATAATAATAATAATCGGTCAGGACACTGCGTGACAGATAAGATATCGAATCTAATCCTTTATGGAGACACACAAAGACAGACAGACAGACAGACAGAAAGACAGATAGCTTAACCTTTCGTAATATCATCCAATGTATCCAAGTGAGAGAGAGAGAGAGAGAGAGAGAGAGAGAGAGAGAGAGAGAGAGAGAGAGAGAGAGAGAGAGAGAGAGAGAGAGAGAATATTGTTGCAGGAGGTTGAGAAAACGATTTATTGATCCATTTATATTTACGATTTACTCAAGGCTGCAGCGGAGTGAAATGAGAGCAAGCAAGTCAGACTAAGTGGCTTTGTTAGTGCTGCTCTCAGACCTCATTCTTTCCTCCTGTGCTGTTTATTCTCGCCCTAAATCAGTAGTAGTAGTAATAGTAGTAGTAGTAGTAGTAGTAATAATAGTAGTGGTGATGGTGGTAGAGGTAGTAGCATCTAAAATCTCCTATACTTTCGATAACATAGTTTACCGTATCACAAATAACCTCGTATGGGCCAAAAGATCTGTTATTGTGTGTTATTCCTTTGTGTTCCTTTGTAGTAGCAGGAGAGCAGCTTCTGTATCTTCTGGTCTCTCCTTCACGTTCACCGTGACGTTCGCCGGCCAGCAGTATGCGGTGATTGACGTGCAGTGAGCCTCTTCCTGGAGTCTTGCTCGTGACCTTCCCGCTGTTAGTCGCTGTTATATAAAGTTGGTTAGGTTAGGTGAAATAAAGTTGGTTTAGGTTACGTTAGGTGAGGTAACGTTTGGTTAGATTCGTTTAGGTCACGTGAAGTTAGATTAGGTAAGTTTAGGTTAGTTTACTATAGGTAAGGTTAGGTAAGCTAAGGTAAGGCTAGGAAAAGTTGCGTAAGTCAATAGTTTATATAGGTTAGGTAAAGTTAGGTCAGTTTGCAATAGAGAAGATTAGGTAAATTAAGGTAAAGCTAAGGAAAGTTGCTTAAGTTAATAGTTTAGGTTATGTAAGGTAAAGTTAGGATACAGTAGATTTAAGTAAGGCGAGGTAAATTTGCATGAGATAAGGCAAGGCAAGGAAAAGTTAGATTCAATTAAGGAGAGAGTGACATAAGCCTTCTCGTCAATCAATTTATCCCGCTGACCTTCCTTCTGTTTATCGAGGTTACGTAGCGTCAGCGTTGTGTCGGGCAGGTATAAGCAGGTACACGTGTCAAGGTGTCTCGCGTTCATGGCCTGAGTTAACCCCCGTCCCCCCAGTGGGCCCTCTGCCTGACACGGCATTGATGAGGACAGGGCGACGGTGTTTGTTTGGATGTTGATGTGGCAGTAGTTCTTCGTATTCTCTCTCTCTCTCTCTCTCTCTCTCTCTCTCTCTCTCTCTCTCTCTCTCTCTCTCTCTCTCTCGTGGTTTCCTGATAAATTAATGAGGAGGCAACGTGTTTTTTTTTTATTATTTTTATTATTTATGATAGAATAAAGAAAGAAGTTTCAGGTATTTTGGAACATATATTTTTCTTTTTTTCTTACTTTCATATCTCCGTCCCTTTTTTACCTTTACCATTGTCCTTTGCTATCTGCTTCACCATTTTTTGTAGGAGACGAGGAAGGATTTCGAAGAATGATAAAAAGATACCCAAGGAACAACTGGCGTTTAGGTTACTGCAAGGCTGTTTGGGAACTGCTACTAACTTGCTACTAAGAGGAGAAGGAAGAGGAGGAAGAGTGATATGAGTTTTCAAGTAGGGGAGGCGGTAGAATGGAGGGGGGGAAGGGAGCAAGAAGGGGGGAGTCTACAAGTGTACAGCCACGTGTCTACCCGTAGATTATGTACACACACACACACACACACACACACACACACCAAGATAATACACGGATAAGCTTAATCATACTCAAGGAAAGGAAAACGGTAACAGAGAGAGAGAGAGAGAGAGAGAGAGAGAGAGAGAGAGTCTTGTCCCGATATTACTTAACATTACTGAATGAAAAGAAGACAAGAAAAAAAAAGATTATATACGCAGCTGAAATAAGAAAAGCATGTAAGTCTTTAATAATTAGAAAAGAAAAGAATGGAACTTAGGAATAAAAGTATACAAGACTAGGAATGATAATACTATTTGCTGATTTATGTTCCTTCTCCTCCTACTCCTTATTACATCGATTATTATCATTCCTTCATGCAATTATCGTATGCAATGCTCTCCTTTCCATCAGAGTAAACAAGATAATGGATGGCGCTTAATCAATAAACACTGTTGAAGTACGGAGTTTCAACATTAAAGGCCATTTTTCTTCCACCTGGACGTGATAAAAGTAGGCGTTTGTTTTTCTCCTTTCGCCGTCTGGAGTGAGGCTGGCTCCGTGCACAAGTCTCCTTTAGCTGTTTCTGTCCCTTGCATCTTTCTGTGACTCCGATCCTTTGCAGTTCTACAAAATCTTTCCCTTAACTGGTTTTATCCGATCCATTTTAATCAGCTTTTAAACTCTCGAAGTCCACACCAGCAGACAAGGCAAGGGTACATGTTGAGTCAGCGCTGGTGGGTGATCTGCGTGGTATCTATGGCATAACACACTTATCTTTATTGTGATTGGTAATGATTGCTCTCTCTCTCTCTCTCTCTCTCTCTCTCTCTCTCTCTCTCTCTCTCTCAAGGATCGTTCATATTTCATAACCAATTTTCATGTGTAAGTTCAGCTTGTAAAGAGAGAGAGAGAGAGAGAGAGAGAGAGAGAGAGAGAGAGAGAGAGAGAGAGAGAGAGAGAGAGAGAGAATCCATAATCATACGCACAAATCGCCATTGATGTAATGAAGATGAATTCAAATTTATATGACAGAAACTAGGTAGTGCATGGAATCAGTGTTTACAAAAACGGATCACGCAGCATTTCCTCTTGTAATTTCAGGAAAACCCGCGGCATTATCACAAACCTTATCATTTTAATAAGATAAACCAGATAATGCATTCTTTGTTATCAAGGTAGGCTATGCAGGAAAATGCAGTGTGAAAATATTAAGATAACAGGCTGTTTGTGAAATAGAAAGAATAGAAGCATGTAAGTTATCGTGTTAAGGAGGAAAAATACAGTAACATAGTCCTCTCCTTGTCCTCAGAGATATGTTGTGAAGGCAGTGTGAAAATATTAGGTGCATTGCCTTATTCCCTCCTGTTAGTAGAATAGAAAGATTGGGAGTATTTAGGTTAGGAGGGGAAAGCGTACTGAAACATACGTGGTGTGGGAAGCCATTTTGACAATATTACAACACTGAGCATCTCCCGTTAATAAGAAAGGCAAGAAATATGACCAGGAAAGAGAATGAGGGAGGAAAGTCATGAATCTCTCCCGTTACTAAGAAAGAAGACAAAAATCATGAGCAGAGAGAGAGAGAGAGAGAGGGGGAGTGAGGGAGGGAGGGAGTCGCTGAGTGCGTCCTTACGTCAGTGTTGGTCGAGACATCGCGGGAAGGGGACACGCCGCTCAGCACTCACACCAATAATGGGGCAACACGTGTCAAGGACGGACTTTGAGTGGTCCTACACAGCTGAGCCTCACGCCTCCAGACGGAAGGAAATACTGAGTAAGAATAGACTCATTTAGTGCTTTTCCATCATGACCTCAAAGGTGCCGGTGGGGGAAGAGGGAGGTGAAGAGAAGAGGAAGTGTTGCTGCCGGGTGATTAAATTAACAAGTAATACCCAAAAACAGCCAAATATTCATATGGAAACACCTACAGTACAGGGAAGGGCGTAGAGGAGCATGAGAGGTGAGAATTATGGCGGGCTGTGCTGTGGGAGGGAGATAAGAAAAATTTATATAGAACGTGATAGAAGACCTGATTTCATGCATTAGTACTTGATCAGACAAGTGGTGTGGGTGACTATGGTGTGGTGCGAGTGTGGGTGTGGCGGCGGTAAATACAGATTACGTCACTGTGGGGACTGGGAGCCGCCGGGAGGAGGGACGGAGACAGGAACTGGCTGGGGAAAACTTTGAAATCTTACCAAACAGATGCGCCCCGCCACTCGAAATTTCTGCATTTGTTATGGGTTCACACAGGTTCCTTTCTGCATGTGTGGTGTCCTGCCCCTGGGGCGTGGGTGTGGGTGTGCGGGGTGGAGGCCCGGCGGGGTCCTGAGGGTGGCAGCCTTACATAAGCCGTTTAGATGACCAGCCGCATTATATTTAACACGTACATCGCTGTGTCTCAGAAAGCATGCATTTGTCACCTGCCATTATAGAATCTTGCTTTCTGAACCCACCCCATTGCTAAGTTAGGGAGGTTCTGTATGTCAGTGATAGATTTGTATTTATTCATGTATGTGTTACGAGGAAAGTACTGTATGGCAATGATTTTTTTTTTCTCTCTCCCTGTGCATGTCGTCTTTATGATGTCAACTTTCCCTTCCCTCTGTGTTATATGTACTACCATACTATGTGCCGTGTTCTTGTCAGCCATCAGTGTTAAGGCAGGAATAACACCAGTGTAGCAAAAGGGAATTATATCTATTACCTTGAATCAGTTAGAACCATGAGCCTCGGGAAGACTATGTAGGATGAATAATGTAGTCTCGGTAAATCCCTTAAGATCTTGTTCATGACTTACCCTTCTGTCAAATGTTGGCTGCTTATCTTTCAGTCATAGCTGATAGTCATATGATAGGTTTACTTACGAAGCTCTTTGGAGAGGGTTATCACAGGACACAGCTTTCTTGAGTTTTGGTATACTGTATTCTTCTTTGCTTGCTGTTGTTTATGAAGGTTGTTACTGAAAGATTTGCTCATTTGCTGTTTTAATTAGATACTTTGGAATGTAGTAATCATATCCTACAAGTGTCCTTGACTGTACCATAACCACCTTTTGTATTCTTTCTCTTTCATATTCAGCACAAGGAAGGTACTGGGCCAGCTACATGCACACCCTTGTCTAACATTTTCCCTTTTTACCGAGTGGTGGTGGGCATTCACAGGGGAAGCATCAGTTTGCTAGGAAGCTGTGTTGCTAATGAGTGGCATCAGGCTCAGCTTAAGTTTGGCCAAGTCCAGTTGTGGGTAGCCTTCAGTTAGAATTTTCTTGTAGTTCTTTAGGATGTTTACATTTCTATAATGTTCTCATTTTGGACCATATTCTGAAACACTTCTGTGCTGCACCTCCACTACTTTCAGAAGGCTCTAGTTGAAGCTACACAGATTTATAAAGATGTTTTTACAGTTTTAGCGACAGACGAAATAATATTTCTCCATTATTAATAACAGAAACAGTCTTGAGAACCTGGCTAATCATCCTTATGGCATTTGAAAGTAGTCGTGGTTATAGCAAAACATTTCTCAATATGGTACCTAATATAAATCCCCATAGCACATCTGGGCACCTCTAAGGCCTGTCATGGGAAATTAGAAAATCCTGAACACCCTGGCCATGGTTGGTAGCTGTGGTTCAAGATGACAGCTGGTGTGAAAATTGATGACTTTGGTTTATGGGACTACCTTCTTTTTTCTCTCTTCCTCTCTCTTTTTAATAGTGTGTGAAAGTTGAGGGTATAATTGATGAAATACAATCGCATAATGCTCTTGAGTAGCTTTGGACCAAGATAATGAGATATGACATGTGAATCTCTCTCTCTCTCTCTCTCTCTCTCTCTCTCTCTCTCTCTCTCTCTCTCTCTCTCTCTCTCTCTCTCTCTCTCTCTCTCTCTCTCTCTCTCTCTCTCTCTCTCTCTTTTTTGTTCTCCTCCTCTAGGTCTCATTATTATCTTATTTGATACAATTGTTTATCTTATCAGTTGTTGATGGTCATTCTTGTAACTTTTGATTTATCACCAATGAAGTAACAAGGTGTAATCCTCCCCTAGCAATGTTTATTTTATTTTTTGTTGATGTTCTTTGATTTGAAAAAATAATTAAATAAATTGTGCTACAACTACCCAGAGTAATATTCTGTTGACAATACTCAAAGTTTGTAAAGGTTACCTGCTGTAGTGGGATGGAGGGAAGAATGTTTGATGTGGAGTTCATGCACATCAGTGTGAGTTGAACTTGTAGGAGCAATGTTCAAATTTAGCCTGGTCATAGTGAAGAGGAATACTGCCAGTATCTGTCATGCACCTTTTATCATATCACTTCCTAGCTTAAAAATGTTGCAAGATATGGCGATTTGAAGAGTGTTGTGATAAGGAGAGGTCAATGATACAGGGAACTACAAAGCAAAGATTCTTTGGGACTAATTGTTAAGTAATTTTGAAATATCTGTATCTAGTGATTTTATTTCCATACAGTTGCATGTAGAACTTAAAAAGAAAAGAAAGAAAAGAAAACTTCACCATTCGCATCTGTTGATTATATTCTGATACACTTGTACAAGGAACTGATAAGAGCCTCTTTAACCTCACAGAGAAACACCCAGAGATCAAGGAACTGTTTGGCAATGACCCCAACTTGAAGTGGTGGGTGTTGGGCCTGGTGAGCTTCCAATTACTGTCCCTCTTTGTGATAAAGGACCTGCCCTGGCTGTGGGTCTTCCTCCTGGCGTACTGCATTGGCGGCACCATCAACCACTCCCTCATGCTGGGTGAGTCAGTGTGCTGATGGGACACTGGTTAATCTCATGCTCGTTTATATCTTCCTTTTCTTACCCATGCTTGAGTTTTTGTTTTCTTGTTGAATGTTTTCTTTTATGTAACATTTCTACCTTGATTTTGTTATACTCTTGCCCATATACTTTTTTTTTTATTTGGTCTTTATTCAACTTTTTTTTTTTTTTTCACATTTTGGCTTTAATTCTGTTCTGTCATCATGTCAGCATTAGGGAGGAGCACCAGAGATGGTCACCTCTTTGTCAAACTGTCTATATATTTTGTAATATGAATGTGAAAATTAAAGCATAAATCTAGCTGTATAAGTGATAAGTTCAAAGCCAAATGATGACTTTACTTTGCAGCAGAATTGACTTCCACTAACTCAGCTCTCTTCCTGTGAAAGATGTATACTTGTTTTCACTGTAGTGACATGAATATTTCCAAGCTTACTATTAATTGGTCATGCTCTCAGAAGAATAATTTTTCTTGTAATAGTAGAAGCATGGAACTGAAGTAATATTTCTTTGCTATGCTGATTGAATGGATATTTATTTAAGATGTAAAACAGTGACATCCGAGTTGTTCTTTACAGCCATCCACGAGATCTCTCACAACCTTGCCTTTGGACACTCTATGCCACTTGCCAATCGTTTCCTTGGGATATTTGCAAACCTTCCCATTGCATTGCCTTTCTCAGTGTCATTCAAAGGGTACCACCTGGAACACCACAAAGTAAGTAAAGGTCATTGGTAATTTGGTATGCTAATAAAATATGATCTTTGAAGAAATTGTATATTGCTTTGTGTTCCATTTTGTGGCACATTGGTCACTACATTCAGAGAATTCTGTTTTTATAATTATCAGTTGCATTTGACATACAGCTTCCTCTTTCACTTTGATTTGAGTAGTTTGGGTGAGGAAGTATCAAGCAAGTTATGATGTGGAACATTATCATGTTGTGAGAGTCATTTTTATGTTCAATTAGTTTCACATTGTTGAATTATGATGTGGGCATGACTGAGATGTTAGGATATTCTGAGATATTGCAGTGCTATCTATAAATGCAGGGGCATCCCATTTGTATAGCATCCATGGGGAACTGATTGTTTTGTTGCCTAAGCTTCATTGTCTTAGGTATCATGTTATATTTTCTACTTCATTTATTTTCTGTCCAGTTTGTGGGTTGATTTATGTGCAGCAATGTATTCTAGTTTTGTTCAGAATTAATAGAAAGAGGAGGTAGTGGGCAGTGTTAGTTAACAGTTGCTAGTTTGTGAATTAAACAAATTGAATGTATCCTGCCTGATCTATAACTTTTGGTGCTGCATTTCTCTCCACATTGCCTTTCACAACCTTTTCTATTGGGTCATTGATTAATGCTTCTAATACCAGAGTCACAGCATGAAGGGAAGTTGGGGTGTCTGCCATTTCACTGGGTTGATGTTAGGCGATTGACTATCTGCTTGGGAGAAGTGGCTGTCTGTAGTTAGTATTACTGTCGGGTTGGTGAAGCCACATTAAGGATTAGATTTTCCTGTTTTCCATAAATAGAATATACAGTACATTGCCAAGTTCATCCATCCTGCAGTTCCAAGGAGATGAGAAGCTGGACACTGACATCCCTACCTGCCTGGAGGCACGACTATTCTGCACCACTTTTGGGAAGCTGATCTGGATGAGTCTGCAGCCACTGTTCTATGCTCTAAGGCCTGTTATCACTTACCCCAAGACTCCCACACTCCTGGAGGTCTTCAACACCATATTACAACTCACCTGCAACTTCTTGGTGTTTTACTATTTTGGAGGTATGTTGTCTTGCCCCATTATCTTTTTTTGGTTTGGGGTTGTTAGACATTTTAGTGTCTTGGTATTACCAGTGTGGGTCTTTAATCTTTTTGTTGATATGCATGTCTATTTTTGTCTATGGTGGTGTTGAAAGTTGAGAGAAACTCAGATCTTACATGGGTGATTTGATTATTTGAATGTTTGTATCCTTGTTGTCTGAATAATAAAAGAAAGGCAAGAAAAAGATATAAAGAGTATAATGACAAGCTCCTCATTCATCAACTTATCCTTTTGTTTCTTTAGGCAAGGGCATGTTCTATCTGGCTGGGGGATCCTTGCTGGCCATGGGGCTTCACCCAGTGGCTGGACACTTCATCTCTGAGCACTACATGTTCCACAAAGGTTTCGAGACATACAGTTACTATGGGCCTCTCAATTATGTTACCTTCAATGTGGGCTATCACAACGAGCACCACGACTTCCCCTATGTCCCTGGGAGCAGACTACCCAAGGTAAGGGGGTGAGGGTGACTCTTGCAATTATGGCCCTCATTTTGAAGAACTGTTCCCTCATCAGGATTATATTCACAGGCCACACTGATGATTATTTGGGTTCTCATATATTCTATCCTTCCTATTAATGCTGAATCCTTGTCAAACTATCTCTAGAATCTTGAAAACACTCTTGAAAATCCTAACAATGTCACGAAGCTTGTTGGAAATAGTAGAGATAAGTGGTGAAACATTTGAGAATGTGGACCTATGGATAATGCTTAATGTAGTCATGGGTTCAGTACTCCCATCTCTTATTTATACTTTGTGCAAGGGATACCTTTCCACCTAACAGCACACATTGCTTGGTCTCACCTCCTCACATTCTCTGGCTTTCCCCCACACAACAGGTGCGGGAGTTGGCGCCAGAGTACTATGACCACTTGCCTCGCCATGAGTCTTGGGTGAAGGTGATCTATGACTTCATCACTGACCCTGCCATTGGTCCCTATGCAAGGATCAAGAGGAAGCATGCAGGTTTTCTCAAGGACGAGTAATGAGAGGAGGAACTAAAGGATGTAGAGTGAGTCATGGGGTGGGACACTGTATGCCAAATTTGGTATGAGATTGGCACATATCTGTTGGTGGCTTAGGGTTCATGATGCTCATGGTTCTGGTTGTATGAGTGTCTCCTCAGTCACTGTTACTGGGGGAGGTGATTGGAACTTCATTCCGAGTTCCAGGCAAGGAAGCTCATCATTTTCCCGTTTGGTGAGATGTTGCATAATTTTGTGATGCTCAGTAATGTTCAGCAACACTATTTTAACAGGATAGTGTTGAATGGTTAAGGAAAGGAATCTCAGTAGCCTTTGTTGTATCTTGATTGTGACCTGAGATGGTGATTCTGTAGCAATAGAGAAAAAATTTTTCCTATTGCTACATGACACAGCTTGGGTTGATTCTCTGCATGTAAGTTAGATTATGATATCAGTGTATGGTTGATAAGGGAATGGTTGGATCACTCCCTCATCATTATTCCATTAGTGTTGCCTTTCTTACCAAGAATACAAGATGATGTAGAGCAAGTTCTTTTTCTTACTGTTTGTTATATAATAGGACATGCCCAAACAATTTGTCCTTAAGAACACTCAGCTGGTAATAGTAAGAGCACCAACTTGCATTAATTGAACATATTTTGATACTTGATAAATGGTATATTACTGATTGCTTCCTTCTGCATCATTCTTGAGGCATAATACTGTAGCAATAGACATGGGAATACCTTATACATTAGCTACTACATGCAAGGGTGTAATGGGCCTGTTGACCTCACACTTGACAGTATTAGATCAACTGCCAGATTGAGCTGTTAACATCATCGCACAAAACTACCCTCCTGAGGGAGAATGATAGCTTTGTGGTTCCCTCATGAAATTGAAACTTGGAACCACTTGTTGGTGAGGAGCAGTCACCTTAAGCTTGTGGTGGATGAGACATAAGTGTTCTTAAGTGGCATCAGGGTTTACATTGGGAAAGGTTGTTGTAAATAATATTGAGATCTTGCTACTGTGTGGAATAAGTTTTCATTGATGGATTTTTATATACTTTTTAAATTTAAGAAAACTTTTTCTCAGATTCCAGATACTCAGTTTTGGGAGAATTTACATAATGGGGGATTATATAATTATATCATCAAAATTTAGACAGAATGGATTTGTGAATCTGTTCATCCAATGTGGAAGTTGATGTTTTTTTTCCTCTGTGTGTTAGGTTGGCCATTCTGTAATAGGTAAAGGCGTGTTCCTGGTTGCTGCTGTTGTCTATCCGTCAAGTGGGTGTAGGTATGACGAAGGAGAAGACTGCTTGCTGCATTGCTTTTTTTCTTTTTACCTAAATTTAGTCATGACCATTGTTGGGCACCAGTATCAGTAAAATTTACTGAAAAGGATGAATGATAAAAATGTTAGTTCTGTGATTTTACTTTTACCAGGTTTTCAGTGATTCATAGCCATTATAATTTTTATAAAGATTTATATAAAAATAAACAAAGCTTGAGAATCCATAGAAAATGTTTATGGTAATCTGAGAAAAAATATTTTCTACAAATTTTGCAACAACTCGTACAGGGAATTTTGCCTCATAGTCAAATTGAGGTTCAAAAATGCATGAGACAGAGATCTCATTGTCTAGAACTTCTTTGTGTTTGATGTTTGTAATCTAGCTAATTGTAGAAGTTTGGTAATAGAGAACTGGGAATTCAAGGTTTGATAAAAGATAGCTGAAGGGTCAAGTTGGCAATGATATCAGAGAACTGAGAAAGAACACTTAGTTGCTAAAAATCTCATTTGGCAAAAGTCAACGACAGTAGACAAATCACTGAATTACTGGAAAATTGATTTCCAGAGAAGGAAGTAAACTTTCAGTTATAGTCTAATGGAAATAGTAAATGGATAATTATCAGTAATTGTATTATTAGTTTGGTGCCCAACTTTGATTGTCGGTGTGTCCAAAGATTATTGGGTGGGAGAAAAAAAACTCACCTAAATACCTTAGGAATTTTCATACCTAATTATTGAAGTAAAGATCTCTTCATTTATTGAATGTTGACTTAAAACAGCTTTGCTTGTGTTGTGTAATAAATATGCTTGTATTCACACTTGTGAATACAGGTGTACTTGATTGCATTTGCTTCTTGTAAAAAAAATGACAGTTTAATTTATTCTAGAAATACATTGCCCTTCCCATATTTTTGTCTTGTAGAACCATTGAGATGTTCTGAATTGTGGGTATGACCATAGGTGAGTGTTATTGCGATATCGGGTTATCAGTTATCTGATGATTATTTTTCTTAAATTATCAATTCCTTGGTATCACCAATACTAGCGATAATTGATAATTTTAGTTTTTGGTTCCTGCTTAGCACAGGGACAAGCCACGTGTGCCTTGGAGGCAGAAATAGGTAGATCTGAGCTGAGAACTGAACATATAATGAATGGAGTGCAGGGGGCCAGTTTTGACATCTCAGAACACTTGCTCAGTTAGTCTCACCAGCTAGACTAGAGGTCATGAGGTGTTGCTCCTGTGTGCTCCCAGTTTTATGCATTCTTTGATGAGCTTGTTTTAAACTTTCAAAATCAAATATAGTAATTTTACTTGAAACTACTTTTCATTAGTGAAGAGACAGGATAAACTTTGAATTTGAATTTTTCTAAGATTTTTTGTAAGTTTTCCAAGATAAAGATAAAAATAAAGATTTGGATTTATCATTTTTTTTATTCAAAATATCAATATCATTATCGCTAGTATTGGAATTTTGGATGTATCAATTTATTTGTTATTACCATATCAAGAGATAAATTTGTAGCCAGTTATCGATTATCGGTTATCGGTGATAAGGTTATTGTTATCAGTTTATCAGTTATTGTGATAAAATTTTTTCGTTATTGCGCCTACCTATGGGTATGACGACCATCCTGCTATGAAGAAATTGTACAATGACTACATCCATGTGCTCCCCATAGTGCTGGGTTGAGTACAGTGAAGGAATATGTGTAAACCTGCTGATATTGATCTGTTCCATTATTCCAGGTGGAAACAGTCTGCTGTGATAGGTTGACTTAGGTTAAGCCTCTCATTTTGTCACCCCAAGGCTTCCAGATCAAATTCTTAAATACTCAATGTTAATGGTGCACTAATAGGTCTGACTAAGGTTTTAAGGCATGTTTGTCCAATTGTTAACTTGTGTGAGAGCTGAAACATTTCCCAGGCTTTCTTGTATGCCACTTTGTTGCACTCTGATGGCATTTTCTTGATTTTATGATGGGGACGTGTGTTGATGAAAGGTTTTAAGGGTGATTAAATAGCCTCAAGGAAGTGAGGCTGCAGAATTGTGCCAGCCATGTACCAAGTCTCAAGGTTTTCACTTTAGCTACATTGATGTGGACTTTCATCTAGTTTTTGCATCACAGAGGCTTACAGGCATTGTTATTGTCAGGCATAATGCTTTAATGTAAAGGGCCTCAGAAGGTCTATCAGTTTCAGTAACAGTATTTTATTTTTATTAAAATCTCTCTCTCTCTCTCTCTCTCTCTCTCTCTCTCTCTCTCTCTCTCTCTCTCTCTCTCTCTCTCTCTCTCTCTCTCTCTCTCTCTCTCTCTCTCTCTCTCTCTCTCTCTCTGAATATGACAACATGCATTCTCATGATTTAATTGTAATTGGTCATCAGCTCTGTACCTGGTCATTCATCAACCTATTTTTAGTCTCCATTATAATTTTGTGCCCATAATTATTCCAAAATCTTTTGAACAGAGTGCTCATTTTGTACATGTTTAAGGTATCTTATTTGTCTGTTAATTTTCCATAATGAAGTGAGATGGATTATATTATACCATAACATCTGAGATACTACTGTTTTGACTCATTTTACATGTGCCATGTGCACATCTCTGGGCCTGCTAGAAAACTTGTTCTTTGTTTTCTTCATCTCTACTTCCCAGTACCAGTGCCTTACTTGCCTCCTAATAAAAGGTAATTATGCTTGCAAGTGAGCAAACACAGTTATTTGCCTAGATTGACCCCAGAGTCATTTAAAAGGAAGCATATGGCATGTCCAACTAAAAATGTTGTTTCTGAGCCAGAACTTGTACTGTAAGGCAGGTATGTGATTTGCATATAGGTAAAAATGAGTTCATACAGTAGTGCAGTATATCCTTCGGGAGAGACACCCACAGAAGGAACAAGTATAAAATGATCTCAGTTTATTTTACTTGAGTGATGTTAACATAATGTTTTTGGTGGTGCTAAAGGTATTTGAGTTTGCAAGTGCTCGTATTTTAACATGAATCTTATTGATAGCAATAAAACACTTAAGGCCATAAGTAAGCTATCCATGATTTTATCACCAGCCAACATATTGCAGGGTGGGAAGTAGTATTAGTGGTAGCACAAAAAAATTTGTTGCACTTTGGCAGTGTAGGCAAACATTTACTTCTTTGAAAGCAAATCTGTTTAGGCTTGCCCCATTTCAGTTGCTGTCCTCTATATGCAGTTATTTTTGTCTTCAGTCATCTCTTCTAACTGAGACAATGTGTGAATGCTATGGATATGCTTCCTTGAGGTGGCTTGAATTGAATGAACAAGGATTGACGTGTTGTGCAAAACTTCATTGACTGTTGGATTAATCAATGTTGTCAAAATGGTATGGCTGTTTTTGAGAATACTGGAGATTTAATAGTGTCATAATACTCCCCTTTGGGAGGGATGAGAGCTACACACATCTTGCAAGCAGTGAAAGGTTAGAATAAACTCCCTTGAAACCCTTCACATGGTGGGCCTGAAAATGCACAGCCAAAATGTTGGGAAATTAGGTCCAAGGTACCGTCACTCCTGTGCAGCTGCTCACCAAGGATCAGGTGTTGCTGTGTACTTCACCGTGGAAGACACATCTGGTAGGGTTTTTGTGATCATATCACACTATTTTATTTTCTCTGAAATGGTCTGCTGCTGCCTTGGATTCTTGTCACAGCCATCCTGCTCAGCAGGAAATAGAGGTTATAATTAATTTGAATGAGAGATTAATTTCCTGCAACTGTTTTGAAGAAATATATTGTCAAATTGAATGATTGGTTTTACTAACTTTGGTGATCTGTTGGCTGCTGTTTTATGACTTTTTTTTTCACATGCACGTAAAGGGAGGAAGGAAACAAGACTCATGATATCTTCTCTTTAATGTGTCCCACAATGTCATCCAATCAATATGGTCATGTGCTTTCTCAAGGTTGATAAATGCAGCATAAATTTTCCTCTTTGCAAACATTTTCAACAACCATCCTGAGAGAGAATTCCTTGGCTTCTCTGAATCTTCCTTGTTCTCTACTAATCTTACTCTTTATGGTCTTTGCACTCATTTGTCACAATTCTTGCTACTGACCTTACCACCTTATTGAAGAGACCTGTGCTTTTATGTAATTTTTGCATTAATTTTTACTCCCCTTTACCTTGTATATACTAGAACAATGAAGACCTTTGTCTACATATATTATGTATCCATTTAAAAAGTTTTCCTCTGTACATTAACATTTTGGTTATTAACTCTTCACTCAGTCATCTGTAATACTCTTCTACTCATCTTTTACCTTTCGTCATTTTTCATGTTTTTTTTACCTTCCAAAAGGTAAATAAAAATAGGTATATTTTTCATTTATTTTGGTAGATATCTTGACTGTATTCCATGTGTAGCCCTTTCTTTCCCATCACTGCTTTTTTAATCTCTTCCATCCATCATGTATCCTTTCTTCACAAATTTCACCTTTTTCACCCAACTGCTTCCTCCTCTGTCACAGCTAATACTATCTTTCTAAAGGCCTCAAAAAACCACCTTAGGCTTCTTTCTCTCTCCTAACATCCATTTTGTCACTGTTCATTAGCATTGGATAGTGGTCAGATAACTTATCCTTCAGCAGCTTTTGCTCCCACCACATTGATCAGTTTTTATGATCTGTTTTAAGAACTTTTCTATTAAGAATATCATTTTTTGCAGATTCCTGTAAAATCCCCTTTAAGTTTAGAGCACTTTCTGTTAGCACATGACTTCTCAGCAACTTAGAAAAAAAAAATGGAGAGAATGTGTAAAGCAAAGCATACTTACTAGATAATATAATGCCCTGCTAGAGGATGAGCATAGAGCTGTGGTGGGATAACAGGTCTTTTTGTACAATACAATCACACAGTATGCCACATTCTGCATTGTTCATTTTGTTCCTGAGCCAATGAAAACTACTGAGTTGTTTGAAATCATCCTTAACATCCTCCCCAAAATTTCACATACTCCTTGGACCATCCATGACAACCTCAATCACTGTTTTCCTCTTCAGGGGAAAAGAGTAGCTGGGTATACCACTTGGGAAGGATGGTTGTCCCACTCGTATCATGGTAGTGAAAAAAGTAGTGTCCAACAGAAGTTGACCTCTCAAAACAGTGGACTCTGTCCGGCTCAGACAGCACCTTTTCCTTGACAAATTTGAGGAATTTGTCCAAGAAGTTGATGCAGACTGATGGTTCCCACGCTCCCTGGAGCATTAAGGAATATGTTAGAACCCCCAAAGCAAACATGCTCTTAACTATTAGCCTACTTCTGTGAGTAGTTTTCATCATCACAATCAACATTGTCACCAGTGATCCCTGGGTCTCCTCTAGGAAGCTCCACGTGAACAGATTGCTCCTGGGATGTCAATTCCGTTTCCATCATTCCTGTCACACTGACCTCCACACCTCTTTTCCCCTCTCATCCCAAAGAATTCCTCCTTCCACACTGCCATTGCTATTCACACATCAGAAGCCCTCAGTTAACTCACACCTGTCAATCTAATAATTTCCACATTACCTGGACTCATTTTTTTTTTTTTTTTATACAACACAGGTACTACCTCAACTAGTTCCAGTCCTGCCCAGTCTTTAAAAAAGGCAAGATGTGTGTGTATTTACATATACATATGTGAAAGAGAAACACAGACAAAGTTATAAAGTAACCTTACCTCTGCCAGGTCTGGTAAGTCAGCTGTCTGTAGCATCTCCAGTGTGTGCACTATCCCATCATTGGTCCTTGTGCCTTTCAGCACCCTGGGGGATGCCAGACAGCTGGCCTTCACACCACCATGCGCAGAGAGTGTATCTGAAGGATAATAATTTACTTTTTTTTACATATTTATGGAAAACTACTATAGTTAGAAATACAAGAAAAAGGGAATATATAAAATGATAGAATAGATGATAGAATAGCAAAATGAGTGAATAAAAATTCTAGAAGTTTACCGTGTATAAAATAGGAAGAGAATAAAAGGTTAACTGAAAGGGAATTATGAATGTGAAAGAAGGGAAATACATGTAAACAATAAGGTAAATCAATTGGTGTTAAAAGGGAGAGAGGGTATGAAGAGGATGGAAGAGATACTTTGATAATCTAGTTAAATTTAAGAGTAGAGGTGAGGCAATTGTAATGTGAAAATAACAGGTGACTCTCTCTCTCTCTCTCTCTCTCTCTCTCTCTCTCTCTCTCTCTCTCTCTCTCTCTCTCTCTCTCTCTCTCTCTCTCTGAAACCTTCCTCCCTCCAAGAGAATCCCTTAAGGGTGTGAGCATGGCAGAAGAACCTCCACATCTCCCTATAAAAAATGAAAGGTGGCAATTATTTAAATACCATCAAATGTAGCACCCTAAGATGGTTTGCCCATGGAAGGGAAGACAACAGAGTGACAACTGAGTATATATACGAGTACAGTAGATGGGAGTGCTTGCAAGAGGATGCCCTACAGGGAGTGGAATAAATGTGCTGGAAGGTATGAAAGGAAAGGGTGGGAGGAGAATAAGTTAATGCTGCAGAGAAGGAGAAAAGTGCAAGAGCAGGAGTTAATGGAGATTTCTTGGCTGTGACTATCCCCATGGGGAAATGCTTTGAAACAGGCAACAACCAGATATATAGTCTTGATTTATAAGCAAGTCAGAACCCAAAATTACACATCTTTCATTTATGGACATAACTTTGCTAAGTCAAGAAAAAGAGGTATAGGTAAATGCAAATCACTTATACTGGAAAATGACTGTGCTGTTCATAATCAGAATATTTACTTTCTGTAGTTCCTTTGCTTAAATGGCTCAGTGAATTCTTTGAGAGCCCTCAGCGACACAAAGCTGCTCATGTCCGTGAAGTTCTCTTGGTGGCAGGGACTGGTCGATTGCATGTGTGTTGGCAGAGTACATGAGGGTGATCTCATTCAGGTGTTGTTTAACTACACAACGGAACTGGCAATTGCATTCCACAACTTGATCAGGATCTCCTGAAACACACATCACATCTATTAATGTCTTTTGTTATCAGCATCACAACATGTCTTCATGACTCCATGTATGTACTAACATGTTTTTATTCTTTTCTCTTTTGAGCATTGTTCTTTTTGCATACATTACCAAAGTAATACGATACCAAAGTATAGTTCAATCTTTATGAAGCAAAGGTCTGATGATTGAAAAGAAAATACATCACTAACAAGATTACTTTCCATACCTCCTGTCATGTATTGCTCAAACTTGTGGCCATAGATTTCAATGAGGCAACATTTTTCCTTGCCCTTCTCCTCTTCCTCTACCTCGTACTGGTATGCCACGTATACTGAGCCCTTGAAACTGACGGTAAAGATCACAGAGAAAGACTAGTTTGATAAGTCACAGGACATCAGCAGATTTTTAAAGTAACTCAAGAGTTCTACGAGTGCTAGTTATAGAGGCATTCAGGCCTGATATAAATGTGAAATGTTTACGAAAACACACCAACCTAGGTTGTCTCCAAGAACTGTGGAAAACAGGAGATACTGCAATCTCATAATCATCACATACAGGTATTACTTTTATATTTGTTGCTAAACAAGGCAAATTAGAGCTTAATATCATAAAGAGAAATAAAAAGAAAAACAAATCAGCAGTTGGAGAGAGAGAGAGAGAGAGAGAGAGAGAGAGAGAGAGAGAGAGAGAGAGAGAGAGAGAGAGAGAGAGAGAGAGAGAGAGAGAGAGAGAGAGAGAGAGAGAGAGAGAGAGAGAGAGAGAGAGAGAGAGAGAGAGAGAGAGAGAGAGAGAGAGAGAGAGAGAGAGAGAGAGAGAGAGAGAGAGAGAGAGAGAGAGAGAGAGAGAGAGAGAGAGAGAGAGAGAGAGAGAGAGAGAGAGAGAGAGAGAGAGAGAGAGAGAGAGAGAGAGAGAGAGAGAGAGAGAGAGAGAGAGAGAGAGAGAGAGAGAGAGAGAGAGAGAGAGAGAGAGAGAGAGAGAGAGAGAGAGAGAGAGAGAGAGAGAGAGAGAGAGAGAGAGAGAGAGAGAGAGAGAGAGAGAGAGAGAGAGAGAGAGAGAGAGAGAGAGAGAGAGAGAGAGAGAGAGAGAGATCAGCTATTAGACAACAAGATGACCCAGAGTGCACAGATTCATTTGAATTTCCCACTCATGTTACACAGGACTGTATGCTTTATGGGATGCCCTTAAGCAGCAGTTCCTGAATCAGAGCCTTATGACCTTGTGGGAATTGCAATTAGAACAATGGAGCTTCTGATTTATTAATTCACCATATGATGTATTTATAAGTAATGAGGAAGGCCGATGCCAGTGTTGATTAAAAAAGATATTGGTCAGTTATCAGTTAATTTGTGAGTGAGTAACATAACTGAGCATGAGATCCTTCTGATTTTTATTCAAGTGAGTCTCATACATGTAAAATTCACCTTTACATATATGGAACATTTGATTTAGGGCGTTACCTTCCATGGCCCTGTTTTTTAACCCCTTCAATTTCACGTTTTATAATAACAATGTACTACAGCAATTCTGTAACACAAAAGCACTGTGTTACATTACATTTAGATGCTTCTACGAGCTTGTCTGAGACACTCCACTGGGCTTGGACCGAGTGCAGAGTGGAATAAGAACACCAGTCCTCTGCCATGGCATTTCTAGACATTCCCTTGTGAAAGGAGAGGGTTGCTGAA
>NC_087169.1:19908641-19926141 GCF_035594125.1 Scylla paramamosain | reverse complement strand
CAGTCACTTAGCAACTCTAATCACGACGTGTTCAGTAATCAGTACGTGTCACTCACTGTCTGAGCCTGCCCTGTACAGTATGTAGTAGCTACCGACTGTTACCTCCTTTCTGTGCTGAATAAACTCGTTAATTTGGTCAATGTATCAATACTGACTTTTTTTTTTTTTTTTTTTATAAGGATAACACGGTTAGTGTGCCATTGCATTGGGTAGCAAGCTCCCCCACAAAAAAAAAAAAAAAAAAAAAGTTTGGGAATAATTGCAGTACGGTATGATAACAAGGTAACATTGTTTCGGTAAGAATAATATAATAAAAGATTACATCTGAAATTCCTAAGAATTCTCCTAGGAACATGCTACATTTCTATTGAGGTGCACAAGAAACCCATATGCCTTTCTTTTCAACCAAATGAAGTCAAGTATTATCATTAGGGACGAGTGTAGTTCTAGCAGGAAGTGAACAAAGGTGTGTCCTAATCAATTTATCAAACTGCTTACTTACCTTCATATTTCCATATCTGTTACCAAGGCGGTCACAAAAGTTGCAGAACTCGCTGTCTGCTCTGATCACCCCTCACTTGTTTTACATTTCAATATTGTTCATGTTATAGACGTTTTGTTCTGCCACTGGACAGCCTTTCTTCGCAAACCATGCCGGCTGCTTTAATAGTGTGTGACCTAGAAGCCTCGTTCTGTCTTCGTGTCTTGCGAGTAGTATGGCAAAAACCCCCTCCTCTTTTACCCCCCTTGTATGCATAGTATAAGCAAATTTAGTTAATGTAGGACTCTAGAAATGTGACGTTTCAATCGTTAAAAAAAAAAAAAAAAATTTATTAAGCTTCATGCTCCCTGGCTAAGACGAGGCTCATGGTGTGACCCATTAACCTCCTAGCACTGTTTTCTTCAGATGGTAAAACTAAAGATAGTCTAATTATTTTCTTCACTCCACTGTACATTTTTGTCTATCGCATGAACAAGACATAACCAGTCTTGTCATGCCCCCACTAACTTTTATTATCCTTCTCTTTTTACCACTTTGAAATATTAATGTCTGTACTTCACTAATATTCCCTCATGCACTGCCTTTTTTCTTTTCTTCGCCTTCATACTGTACTTACTATCCATACTTTTCACTACATATATACTACTACCCTTACTGAGAAAAAAAAAAAAAAAAAAAAAAATGACCAAAACTTTTTCTTCTCCATGCTTGTTCAGATTGAATCAGATTAACATTCATTAATTTCTTACACAATATTTATTTATTTTATCTTTTTATTCAGACTTATCCAACTTTTTTTTTTTTTACAATTGTCCTTTTTATCTTTATCGGAACAAACCACCAGAAAGCCTTGAACTTATGCTTAGATCATTATGGGGAAACTGAAATAAACTTAACTACAAAAAAAAAAAAAAAAAAAAAAAAAAAAAAAAAAAAATCACTGCAATGTGTTCACTGCTACTTGGCTCAGGAAACTAGTAATCTTATGAGAGAGAGAGAGAGAGAGAGAGAGAGAGAGAGAGAGAGAGAGAGAGAGAGAGAGAGAGAGAGAGAGAGAGAGAGAGAGAGAGAGAGAGAGAGAGAGAGAGAGAGAGAGAGATAACTAATTTTATCATAGTCCTAGTAGACAAAATGGTGAGAAAACACTTTTGATATTTGAGGAATTTCACATTTTAATATTGTCACTCCATTGAGAGAACAGATAAGATGGGTTATCACAAACAAGAATAGACCACACATTAACCTTTCAGTGTAGCCAATACCTGCACAAACTAACACTCATTGCTCTCAGGTGTGACTTCTGACTGCCAGAGAAATACTGCAGTAATAGTTAACCTATTGAAAATTCATGTCCTAAACTGATTAGATAAATTTTACAGTGCTAGGCACGCTTGAATAGAATATACACAAAAGGTGAAGAATGGATACAGATAACAGCTTATGCTACAGCATAAAACACCAACCTTTCTCCCTGGTAGAAACCAACTACCTCCACAGAAAGGCTGGAAGGTTCAGAGGTCACCACCTCACTTACAATTTTCTTCAGAGACAGAGTTGCTGGGTATACCACTCAGGAAGGATTTCTGTCCCACTTCCTCCATAGTAGTGAAGGAAGCAATGTCCAGCTAAAGGTGACCTAATAAAACAGTGGACTCTATCTGGCTCAGAAAGTACCTTTTCCTTGACAAAGTTGAGGAACTTGACCAAGAAGTTGATGCAGACTGATGGTTCCCACTCTCCCTGGAGTATTAAGGAAAATGTTAGAACCCCAAAGCAAACATGCTATTAACTGTTAGCCTACTTCTGTGAGTGGTTTTCATCATCACCATCAACATTACTGTCACCAGTGATCCCTTGCTCTCCTCTAGGGAGCTCCACATGAACAGAGTGCTCCTGGGATGTCAATTCCATTTCTGTCATTCATGTCACACTTTGACTTCCCACTATCTTTCCTATAGCATTTTGTTCCACACCCCTTTTCTCCTCTCACACCAAAGAATTCCTCCTCCCACATTGTACCATTGCTATTCACACACCAGAAACCCTCAGTTAATTTGCACCTGTCAATCTAAGTATTTCCATGTCCCCTGAACTAACTTTTTATATAGAACACTAATAGTACTCTTATGTACTACCTCAACTATCTTGTTACAATCCTGCACAGTCTTTGCAAAGGCAAGACATGTGTGTGTGTGTGTGTGTGTGTGTGTGTGTGTGTGTGTGTGTGTGTGTGTGTGTGTGTGTGTGTGTGTGTGTGTGTGTGTGTGTGTGTGAAAGAGAAACATAGACAAGGATATAAAGTAACCTTACCTCTGCCAGGTCTGGTAAGTCAGCTGTCTGCAGCATCTCCAATGTGTGCACTATTCCATCATAGCTCCTTGTGCCTTTTAGCACCCTGGGGATGCCAGACAGCTGGCTTTCACACCACCATCCACAGAGACTGTATCTGTAATGATTAGTATATCTATCAATATTTCTTTTTATATAATTGAGTCTAGAATTCAAACATTACACATCCTTCTGTTTTTTACATCAGCTTTGTTCTGTTAAAAAATAAAGGTATCATGATTGCATAATTCTTGCACTGAAAAGTGACAGTGCTGCTCGTAATCAGAACACTCACTTTCTGAAGTTCCTTTGCTTATGTGGTATGGTACGTTCAATGCAGGCCTTCAGTGACACAAAGCTGCTCATATCTTTGAAGTCGTCTTGGTGGCAGGTTTGGTCTACTGCATCGGTGGAAGTGTGATACAGTAGCGTCAGCTCACTTAGGTGTTGTTTTAGCACGCAGCGGAACTCACTATTGCAATGCACAACTTCATTAGGATCTCCTGAAACACACATGGCTTATTCTTTTCTTTGCAAGAACCAATCCAGTCATTATTTATATACGTATATATTTTCATTATATTAGAAAACATATTTTTTATCCATTTTTGTTCCAATTTTTTAACATACATTTCTAAGAGTATAACTATGCTGATGTAGGAGTAGTCTGACAATAAAAGTAAACATTACTGGCTAGAATACCACTATCCATACCTCCTGTCATGTACTGCTCAAACTTGTGACCATACACTCCCAAGATGGGATCCACTTCTATCACTTCACCTTCTTCCTCCCCATCCTCCTCCTCCTCATCATCATCCCCATGCACAGGGAAATCAATGTATATGGATCCCTTGAAACTGGCAGTAAATATCACACAGAAGAATATAGTTGGATGAGTAATAGGACATCTGCAAATTTTTCTACACAAATACAGAGAAAGACTTTAATATGAAATAAGAACAGAGGTACTCATACTTAGATATTAACAAGCTTTGCAAAACAATGGAGATTACAACTTCTGAAGTATCACAATTACATTCTTCTATACTTCAAGCTAAACACTGCATTTTACAGCTTAATAATCATGGAGAGAGAGAGAGAGAGAGAGAGAGAGAGAGAGAGAGAGAGAGAGAGAGAGAGAGAGAGAGAGAGAGAGAGAGAGAGAGAGAGAGAGAGAGAGAGAGAGAGAGAGAGAGAGAGAGAGAGAGAGAGAGAGAGAGAGAGAGAGAGAGAGAGAGAGAGAGAGAGAGAGAGAGAGAGAGAGAGAGAGAGAGAGAGAGAGAGAGAGAGAGAGAGAGAGAGAGAGAGAGAGAGAGAGAGAGAGAGAGAGAGAGAGAGAGAGAGAGAGAGAGAGAGAGAGAGAGAGAGAGAGAGAGAGAGAGAGAGAGAGAGAGAGAGAGAGAGAGAGAGAGAGAGAGAGAGAGAGAGAGAGAGAGAGAGAGAGAGAGAGAGAGAGAGAGAGAGAGAGAGAGAGAGAGAGAGAGAGAGAGAGAGAGAGAGAGAGAGAGAGAGAGAGAGAGAGAGAGAGCTACTGGACAATTAAAAGACCTATGAGTGGATAGCTTCATTTTAATTTTCCAACCCTCATCCTACATGTGACTGTTTGCTTTATGAGAAGCTTTTTTAAACAGGAGTTCTGAAGCAAAGCCCAATGACCTTGTTAGAATTGCAATTATAAGGATAGAGCTTCTGCTTTCCTAATTTCTATATGAAGGAAAAGCTGATGCCAGTTTTGTTTAAAAGTACCAAGGTAGTTATCTTTACAGGTGAGTGACACACTAGAATCTAAGATTCCTACTAATTATTATTCATTCATTTAACATTTTTTTGGCATCACACAATTTTTATTCATATACTTATAATAATGCTGACAGAGGTTAGTTGACTAAGGATAATCACTTACTATTGTGCAAATAGCATAATTCCAAAATTCATGGAGCTAACATATGGGGCCTCCATGATCCTCTTCAGTATTGTTCTTGCAACTACGAAGTCAGCCATCAGTCTGTAGTACAAGACAGTGAATATTCTCAGAATATTCTCAAGAAGACTTGCAGAGAATTACTGTAAGGATTGTGAAGCTATTCGTCCATCACATACATATTATGAAATAATCTAAATATATGAATAACTAACTTGTTGGGAGAGCTTTCAGCTGTGAGTTCCTTCTGGTTCTTAAGAATCCATTGCAGGAATTGTCTGAAAATGTCGGTTGTTGTTGTTGTAAATTCCCTATACTGGTGCTTGCCCCTGTTTAGGTCCAGCCTCACCTGTAAATGTAAACAGTTCAGCAAACATCTTCCCCACACTCTGAATGGGAATTGTCTATTCCATAGTACTGCAGGTTATTCCATAATACTGCATGTCACCTTGTGGCAAATGTTAAAAATCACTGTTGCTGCTGTTCTTAGTTTTATTATTATTATTATTATTGGTATTATGAATGGCAGAAAGATGCAATAATGAAAAAAGGGAGTGTTCACATTTATGAAGGTGTATTAGTATGCATCCATAGCATTGCATGAAGCTGAAATATGGAACATGGGAGCAAGAGAGAAGAGGAGATTGTATGAAATCAGAAGCATGTACTACCTAACTTGTATGAATGATAAAAAAAAAAAAAAAAAAAAAAAAATGAAGGAATCCAGAGAACTGGTATTGAAATGAGCCGAGTAGAGCAGGGAACATCATGATGGTTTGTACATATTCAGTAGAGGATGGAAGAAAAACTAATGATGAAGAAACAAACTGGACTAGCTGTGAGAATTGCATGAAGCTAAGAGAAAGACCTTGAATGGGAAACATGGATGGTGTTAAAAGTGTTAGATGCTAGAAGACTGTCTATGGAGCAAGGAAGAATGGTTGCAGATGACAGAGTTGAAGAGAGCAACAGTGAATGCATTAAAGTGACACCTTTAGGGCCTTTGAGGGAGAGAGGATAGTTCTGTTAAGCTGTAGCAAGGTTATCAGTTCAGTCATTATGCCTTGATGTAGGGAGGCCTATGTATACTTGTGCAACTAACTGACTGTGTGTGTGTGTGTGTGTGTGTGTGTGTGTGTGTGTGTGTGTGTGTGTGTGTGTGTGTGTGTGTGTGTGTGTGTGTGTGTGACACTTAGTCTCAGGTTTTTTCCCGTATTTGTGGGGATGTTGGTCAAATATACAAAGACTGTTGGTGGTGTTTTTACTTTGTTTCAGTTTTCTCAATATATAGCAATCTTTAACTTACTATACAATAATGGAATCTGAAATATTTACCACAAAGGTACACTTCTACAATCCATATAGTCCCACTTCATGGCTGTGTTATCACCTTTATGACTTGCCTGCATGTGTTCATTTTCTTGGAGAATATACTTTTCACTTAGCACAGACATCGCAGAGTCATCAAAGCGGACTTTCTTCTCGCTATCCACAGAGTAGGAGCCCAACACTTCAGGAACCTCCAGGGTACAAGGTCCCCCTTTAAACAAACTGGTGGAGCGAACCATCAAGTGCTTCCCTGAAAAGGATATTAATCAAGATACAACAATCAGTTCTGCCTCATCTAACACACTCTCAAGGCCACTTAAAGGTTAGTTAAGGCATATTACTACTTTCTGCCTCATAGTTATTCAAAGTGGAAAACTATCCCTTAAATTAATAAATGACCTTTTCAAACCATACGATTTTTGTGAATACAGTAGCCTAAACTGAATAAATAGCATATCCTGCATTTAAGCCTTTTAAATCAAAGTATTTTGCCCCTACCCTGCAAAAAAAAAAAAAAAAAAAAAAAAAAAGTCAGTGGATAACACCTCATGTTGTCTGGTTCCTTCGTTGTGTGCAGGCAGATGGCAGTAAAGTATGTTCTTGATGTGAGTAACAAATCAACAAGTTGTACTGTCTAACTTGACCTTAAAAAAAAAGTCTTTAAAACAATAAACTTCTCCAGTACTTACGATTCAAATCAATGTCATGTCAAACAAACTTCCACCTGTACGTGAAAGCCCTTCTGTAAGATAAGCAGCACGTCAACTTCTGGAGCTTTGCAACTACCTGCTGTGGATTTGTCCGCGCCATACGATGCGGCTGCTCGTCAGTCATAACGTGGTCTTTTCATTAAATTTTCCTGTAACATATATAGCAATCACTAAAAATGCTTTTAACTTACCGTCAATCAACTTAGGCAGTAGTAAAGGCCGCTCAGCTTCCCGTTGTTCATTACAATCAGCAGCTCGCCTCGCACCGCCTCTTTCACGCCAGTTGTCCTGCAAAGAGGGTGACGTACGTCGCAATCTCGGTCTGTAATTGTAGTTCCCTTCCTGATGATGCATTGTGTCTGTTCTTAGTTATCGCTACTTATTATCTGATCGGTAGACTGACACATAAAAGTTTATCCAATAATTTTTTTTTCTTTTTTTTTTCTAGTTTTCCCTAGTCTGTTAGGGCTGAGACGGTGCCTCCTGATGAAGGACTTTTGGATTTGGCATTTGGGAACCGTTACTCTAAGCTTATTAACGCAATAACAGTGACAACAGTGAGACAAAACCATTAGTATTTTGATACAAATTGCAGGATGATGTACACAAGTATGACTTTTAGTCAGGATTATTTAATTTATCCCGACAGCATACATAGGGCTGACAGTGGTTAAGCTGGTAATTTTAAGATTCCGGTAACGTGGGCAGTAAGCCGGACAGTAGCTTCAGGTGGATCAGTAGCAAGGTCTATCTATTTGTTTATTGAAAGAAGCCCCAGGGCCATAAAGATATGTGCAAGACACGTCCGATCTGCAGCTAACTGTTGCCAATGGGGCCTTTTTTTTTTTTTTTTTTTAGTGCGATGCAACACAGCTTTGATTACAGTAAAGAATCTTGCCTTACCGAAGGTGGCTCGTATTCCTTGTGCTGCCGCCAAGACATTATGAGTTGCACTAATCAAACAAGGTGCAGCTCGCTGTACACAGCAACGTACTGTCTACACAAGACTGTATTCGTGACAGCCCGCGCACCTCGGCACTTGTCTGGTGGGTGCCGCTGGTGACACACTCAAATAAAAGCCTCTTGAAAACGTATTAATAAAGTTTTTTTTTCTTTTCCGATTTGTCATATAGTTTAGGGGAAGTGTTTGTCTGACGCACTTTGAAAGACACTTTGTGGGCAGTTACAACCTGTAACAAATAAAGTTTCTGACAATAGCGTCTCGAGGCAAAAAAAAACACTATCTGGAAACTGTTACTATTATGGGCTCCTCGCCGGCAGCAATTACACCTGTAAGAGACGCGTTTGTGTACGTAGTTTATAGGGTATAGAAGACGGTAAATTTCGCCATGTTTTGATTGCGGAAACGTACGGTATACCCAGTACAGGAGGAAAGGCCGACAGCTGCAAAACAGGTCTGCCAAACAGTACTTCCCTGCTTTTCTGTTGAATAATTCCCCGCACAGACCTAATAAGCGCGATCAGGCTTCATTGCATTTATTGTTGTTATCGATATCAACATTACCATGAAAAAATAACAATTAGAATATTGTAGGTGACGTATTTCACTACTAAATTTTCCTGTGTATTTTTTCTTTCCTAGGTCCAAAATTACTTTGGAACTGGGAAACTTCCTTGCATCTGGCAACACTGCCGCAAAACCGTGACCTTCACTCAGGATATATTTATGGATGTGTGTGTTTGTGTGTGTGTGTGTGTGTGTGTGTGCCCTGATTATTTCGCGCGTAAAGGTGTAACATGCATAAAAAGGCTTGTCAGCACAGCGATGAGTCATGTGAGTCCTTATGAGTACTTACGTGATACATGAAGGTAACACTGACAATCAAGATTCTGAGGGTTTTGTTGAGAGAAGTCTTGTTGAGCGGTAGGAGTAAAGCTTTGAGTAGTGGAAAACAATACTATGAAAACTGTCAGGAAAAACAGACGGCAGTAGGAATGCGTGGAGAACTGGAGATAGGAGGGAGGTGGAAAGAATTTGCAAGAGAAAATGTAGAGAAGAAAGGGGAGACTTTATTGAGAGGGACGCACGCTTTGAACTACGCTCTCTCTCTCTCTCTCTCTCTCTCTCTCTCTCTCTCTCTCTCTCTCTCTCTCTCTCTCTCTCTCTCTCTCTCTCTCTCTCTCTCTCTCTCTCTCTCTCTCTATATATATATATATATATACACACACACACACAGGTTGGTATGTATTTTAGTTAGATGGATTGCGGTACATTTCTAAGTTGTGTAACTATACTAGTGGCCGCAGGTTTCCCTCGCTGTGTTCGGCAACATTTTTCTCTCAGGTGCTGTGGAAGCTTCGGCTTATTGCACAAGGTTTTTCCACTCTTTTGGCAACCACTTGAAATGTACAATATTAAATGCCCCCCACACAAAGAAATTCTCTCTCTCTCTCTCTCTCTCTCTCTCTCTCTCTCTCTCTCTCTCTCTCTCTCTCTCTCTCTCTCTCTCTCCGTGTGTGTCAGCATATTAGCAGAATCGGATAGTATCTTGTCGATAAATAATTCCAAGCCGGCGGCGGAGACAGTACAAATATGGTCCACATTTAGTGAAAAATTACGGTGAGATTCCACATAGACGCTTTTCCTGAAATCATCCCTTGTATTTCCTGGCATAGACTGTAATGTTATATAGTCGGTGATGTATGTGTAGAAAAGAGCCTTCGAAACGCGAGACATTATTTAGTAATGAGTGGCAGGAGGCTGTCGGCTGGCCTTTGACGTGTTCATTCAGGCAGCTCCAACGTCTGGCACCAGTAGGCACTAGGCACCAGTGTCACCTGTCTCTTGTGAAGTCATAAATGTAGACTATGACCACTTACAAATATTCATTACTTATTTATAGGCAATAGCAACATACAATTTTTTTTTCTGTATGCTAGCCCTATAGACAGTTCCATATTGCGGCAGTCTAACTATAGATAATAATAAATAATAATAAAAATTCATGATGTGATGCAATTAAATTTTGCGCAACAGTTCTTCTGTCAGCGGCATCTTTATGTAGACAGTCTTAAAATTTAGACACCTTGTAGTGAGGTGTGTTTATGTTTCCCGGTATTTCATTGGTAACTTGTGAACCAATGAGAAAGGAAGAGATAGAGAGAGAAGACGTAAGGCAAAGAGAGGAGAGAAGAGGAGAGAGGTGAGGAGAGGAGGGGCATTACTGAGCCTGAGCCTGCAAGATAATTCACCATTCACTTAATTTCCAGCCGGAAAATGTTAAGCATATCCGAAATTCCTCAACGGCATAAGCGAAATGTTTGCTGGGAGCGGGAGCATAAATTTCGGGAGGTGCAAATTAATCCCAAAGAGGCGAGGTGAAGAGTGAGTGAGTGAGTTTTGAATATATTTAGGCATTTACGAAGCTTGAAATGTGTGCAGAATGGTTGCGGATAGTGGACATTTAACAGTAATGAAAAGGAAAGCGAAAAAAAAAAAAATCACATGAATTCCTTCCTTGTCTGTGGAAGATAGACTTCATAACAGTGCTCCGTCTCTTGAGGGATTAAATTTAGCGGCTGAGAGCCAAGAACAAGGGATTCCGAGGAGGTGATTCATTCCTCCTGACTCCATTAAAAACGACTTTGGCATTATTCATGAAAAGTCACAAGTAGGCTCTTTGATATGCTGAGTCTCCGGATGAGAACATGGTGACGGTTCTGCATGCGAGATGAAACATTCGTGATGATGAAGGGACTGTCTCCAAAGCAACGCCTCCCCTCCATTTTCTCTCTCTCTCTCTCTCTCTCTCTCTGGATTTGTAAAAGAGAACTACGCCACTCTTCCCAGTAAGCCGAAAAACTGTCCTAAAATCATCGTGAGGGACTTAAGGAAAGGGGAAATGATCAGTAAAAAGGAGCAAGTGCAGCGGTGGAAGACAAGTTTATGTACGCATATGTATATTGAAGTAACTGCCACCTAAAGTCCAAAAGTTGAAGTTTTAGCGAAAAGTTAAAAGGTGGCAAGACCGCTGAGTATACCTATATCCAAATGGTGGATAAGGATATATTTATCGTGTTTCGTACCTGAGAGAGAGAGAGAGAGAGAGAGAGAGAGAGAGCAATAGTAATAAACACAGCACGACATATCATGCACAGTTGCTTCTCATTCACTCTCAATTCGATATTGTTATGCGGTGCTTCTGTTTTCTGTTGTTCTCTCCACTCCATTCTCTCTCTCTCTCTCTCTCTCTCTCTCTCTCTCTCTCTCTCTCTCTCTCTCTCTCAAAGATAAGGGGTTAATCAGTGATATATCTCTTGACAGCTATTTGGCTTTTTATCTTTTCCCAGAATGCTGGTGATTGATGAGGGAGGAGGCGGTGGTGATGGCGCCTGAGTCACGCGTCTGGCAGCGTGACTCAGGCGTGCTTGTAGTATCAATTCCAGCTTTGTTTGAAATCTTTAACCGTATTTTGGGAAACAGCAAGACCCCTGATCTCTTTTCCGAGAATGCTGGCGATTGATGAGCAAGAGTGAAAGGAGTGGTGGTGGTGGCAGTGGGTGGTGTGATCGTGTTTGTAGTTGGTATCAGTGATAGTCATGCGTTTGGCAGCGGCGTGGCGTGACTACCCTTCAACTCCTCGCACCTTTGTTTTACGTGCAATTCTTTACACTCTTTGACACCATTATGTAACACGAGAGAGAGAGAGAGAGAGAGAGAGAGAGAGAGAGAGAGAGAGAGAGAGAGAGAGAGAGAGAGAGAGAGAGAACAAAGGCAACATACATTTTTCATGTGTGGACATAGTATGTCTGTGCATAGGTGGCTACATAGGTTCATGTAGATTTCAGTTAGTGCTTACAGTGTGTGTGTGTGTGTGTGTGTGTGTGTGGCTTAGAGCTAAAATTTTCATAGTAGTAAAGCCTCTTGTGATTTTTAAAAAAGTAAAAATATGTATACCGACGAAATGGAGAGAGAGAGAGAGAGAGAGAGAGAGAGAGAGAGAGAGAGAGAGAGAGAGAGAGAGAGAGAGAGAGAGAGTCCTTTCGTTTATTTACCATACCTCAGAGAGAGAGAGAGAGAGAGAGAGAGAGAGAGAGAGAGAGAGAGTATATTTTTCATCGGGGTGCTGTACGTATGTTCATTGCCGAGCAGCCCAACTGGGATTATCGTATCGTTAGTGTGATGCGTGTATGCACGGTGCTCAAACCTGCCTGATGGGGGCTGCGTGGAGCAAACGCGGGAGAGAGAGCAAAAGCAAATCCGGGGTAGAGAAGAGGTGGAGGGATTGGAAGGAAAAAAACCAAACAAACAAAAACAAAAAGAACAAAACAAAACAGGGAGAGAAAAGTGGATAATAAAAGGGTAAAAGGAAGGTGTAGGTAGGAAGAGAGGGGGGAAATAAGGAAATAAGGGAAAGGAAGGAAGGAAAGAGGATGGAAAACGAGTGAGGAAGGCAGAGGTGGATAGAAGAATGTGTGTGTGTGTGTGTGTGTGTGTGTGTGTGTGAGAGAGAGAGAGAGAGAGAGAGAGAGAGAGAGAGAGAGAGAGAGAGAGAGAGAGAGAGAGAGAGAGAGAGAGAGAAGGTGGAAATCAAAGGAGGAAAGAAGTGAAGGAAGGAAAGAGAAAAGAGGGATGGAAGGCTGGAGATGTTAGAGAGAGAGAGAGAGAGAGAGAGAGAGAGAGAGAGAGAGAGAGAGAGAGAGAGAGAGAGAGAGAGAGAGAGAAAAACAAGAACATACGCGGTTATTGAAGAATTTTAATTAAAAAAGTGTCTTCTCTCTTTCTCATCCGCATTATATGACTGATTTGAAAAAAAAAAACTCACTTCCGGATTACAATGTGAATCGCGTCATAACAATCTGAACTCACAGTACGTGTTCTAAACGCCACAATTATGAACCGTACTCCTCAACACTTCCTTTTTTTTTAATGCTGTTTTATGAAGGGCACAGTTGATTATCTTTAAGTAGTTTTTCCCAGTGATGGTGTAGAAACCTTGTTAAAGTATCACTAAAATTATACGAGTACTCTTGAAATCTCCACTAACGTCCATTGCAGTCTGTTAAAACCCGCCAAGATTAGATCCAAAGATGTTTCGAAGTACGGGCCTATGCGCGAAGAATCTCAAAGATCGTGTCCTTTCATTACTCAGGTGTCAGAAGGACGGAGGGGGACGGCAGGGGGTGATTCGCAAGTGTAGATCAGACTGGGAAGGGCCGGGCTGCACCGCCTCCACATGGGCTCCCTTGCCATCATTTTTCAGGCTCCAACTGGCTTGAGTCATGCGTATTTCATGGCTGGTCTTCGCAGCTTGTACCGTACGCAGCCGTTACATTTTCAAACGCTTCTCCCATCTTTTTTTTTTTTTCCTGTTATTGATTTTTCTTTTAATTTTCTTGGCTTTTGCCGTATGTATTAATTTTTAAATTGAAATATATTATTTAGGATCTTGAGGGCGGACAAAATATTTCCTTGGTTATCTTGTAGGTTTTCTCTCATCTTCCCCGCTCTCATTTTTTCATCATTATTCTTTTTCCTTTTTATTCTTTTTTCGTACATACCATCTTAACATTTTCGTATTTTCCACTTCCTAAGCTTTTCCTTCCACAAATCATCTTCCCTCTCACATCTTGCTTACCTTTATCCTTTTTCACATCCTTTCGCTCGTATTTTTACGTCTATCATCGTTCTCGGTTCCTTTCCTTCTCTTCAAGATTTTTCTCTCTCCACAAGTTCACGGGAGTGATTAGCGGTCCCGCAACACGAAGAGTGCGTTCATCTTGTCGTAAACTAGCCGCTCCCTTCTTTTATCACCGCCATAAGCATTCTCATGGTATTCATCACGGCCATCAGCGCCTCCAAATGCCCGTCTGAGCCTCGTTCCCGCCACTGTTCACACCTATCACTACACACACACACACATACACACACACCTCGGTCATTAAAGACTCTGGCAACGAGTTTCCCGCCAGGTTTAGAAAAATAATAAAATGTGCATGTTACACAGGGGGTATCGCGCGGAAAAAAAAAAAAAATGAAAATTAGAGTATGGCGGCTGCAGGACACTCGCGGGAAATGTACGTAGCCTCAGTGGTTTATCCCGGAGGAGCTGTGACTAGTGTCTTGCCCTCTGTCAGTATCCTACAGAAGTATTGTGTTAAGTGAACGCGTTACTCGTCACACTGCAAGGACAGCGTATCGTCACGGCTGTTGTGTGCCAGAATTGCCGGAACCAATCAGAAAGCGCTGCAATCGTGAGACACTCGCCCGCCACTCGTTTCCTGTTTGTGTGTGGCAGCCAGGAGGATCCTGCGAGGACTCACTAAGGTATAGATCTGCTAGTTGTTCAGCAGGGACAGTGTTCTGTGTTAATGGTTAAGTTGTTATGCAGGGTTAAGAGGTTGGCTGCGCCTGGTTAAATGATAATTAATCGTTAATTTCACGTTTTTTTCCCCTATTTTTTTTTTTGTTGTTGTTTTATTTACTTCGACTTAGGCAGAATAAACTAGATGTGGATGCATGGCCCGTGCCGGTGTGCTTCATACTATTTATAACTGATGACAGTTGATGAATTAGGAAGCGATTGTTGATATAATTACTGCCCTCTCCTAACCGTTTACTTGTTCAGTCGTCACCATCTTTGTCTTCCCTGCTCGCCTCTTGTCTAGGGCGTGATTCAGCAGCTTTAAGTGTCTGATGAACAGAATCCTCTCTGCACTTCGGCACGTCGTTCTCCTGTTTATTGACGGAGAAATCCTGTCTTAGCAAATTCGCGCCGTGTAGCAGCTTTCCCTCCCCGTGTTCGCAGTATTATATCGTCAGATTTAAGAGGCGAAGCTGCACCTAATATGTTGCCCATCACCAAATGCTAAATTCATATCACACTTTGGCTCTTCCTGAGTAGTTTCCCGCTTTCAAGTGTTCATTGCTTCTGAGAAATTAATGGAATAGGAAAGGTGAGAGTGGAGGGGTGGATGAGGGTGGAACAGCTGCGCGGAGGACGATGTTTGTGCAAGTAGCTCCAACAATATTCCGTTCCACATCCGGTTCTTGCTGTTGTTTTAATGATATGACGCTGTATGTTATTGTTATTATTTTTTTATTATTGTGCATCACTGTGGATTACTTTTATTATTATTTCTGACCCTTTTTTATTTATTGGTCGCTAGAGAGTTTTGTATGGAGGAGTTGCGTGATAATGTTAAGGGTGACTTTTATTAACAAGTACCTGTGCACGTGCGTCAGGTAATGCTGATGTGTTTATTCTCTCTCTCTCTCTCTCTCTCTCTCTCTCTCTCTCTCTCTCTCTCTCTCTCTCTCTCTCTCTCTCAAAACCAGTACCGGATAATAACCTAGCATGGTTCGCTCCCTCTCTTAATATAGTGCGACGTTATATTACACCTCTCTCTCTCTCTCTCTCTCTCTCTCTCTCTCTCTCTCTCTCTCTCTCTCTCTCTCTCTCACAGGAAAGTATTTTTTTTTGCTTTATTTTGGCTTTATTTTATCGAGTATGTGTACGTTTATGTGATTATGTATGTATGTATGTATGAATGTATGTATGAATGTATGTATGTATGTATGTATGTATGTATGTATGTAATAGTGGCCTTCTTCTTTTCCAGTCCGTCTGTTCCCTGAGTGGTATTTACATGTAAAAAGGGCATTACGTTACCCGTACACACACACACACACACACACACACACACACACACACACACACACACACACACACACACACACACACACACACACACACGGGACTTATGGGGGTCCTTGTTGCATTAAAGAAAGGGAGAGGAAAAGAAGTCCAACCATTTATTTCCCTTGCTTTTTTCCCACTCCCCCTCTCACCCTTGTATGATTTTTATGCACTCCTCCCTCTCCTCTCCCTCTCCCTCTCCTCTGTCCCTCTTCTTTCTCTGCCCCGAGGGATGGGAGAGGAGGGGAGGAAGGGGAAGAAGGGAGGGGAAGGAAACTGCATATCGTGGGTGTGAATCTGTGTGAGAGAGAGAGAGAGAGAGAGAGAGAGAGAGAGAGAGAGAGAGAGAGAGAGAGAGAGAGAGAGAGAGAGAGAGAGAGAGAGAGAGAGAGAGAGAATCACACAAACCTTACGTTTCCAAATAGCTGGTCTGTTCTTAAAGAGAGAGAGAGAGAGAGAGAGAGAGAGAGAGAGAGAGAGAGAGAGAGAGAGAGAGAGAGAGAGAGAGAGAGAGAGAGAGAGAGACGCACACCCACAACGGAACAAACAGCCCACAAAACCTTTCTATTTCTAAACCTAACCTTTCTATTTCATCTTCAGATTCTTTTATCATTGGCGTTGAAGGGCGAATCCCCACTTCTGTTTGTTTACAACCTGCTGAAGAGAGAGAGAGAGAGAGAGAGAGAGAGAGAGAGAGAGAGAGAGAGAGAGAGAGAGAGAGAGAGAGAGAGAGAGAGAGAGAGAGAGATGGAGGTGACGTCTCTCCAAACCTACGTGGGCGGTGAAGGATAACGAAGGTGCCCGGAGGAGGTAATGGGGGCGACGAAAGGAGGATAGGAAGGTGAAGAAGAAGAAGAAGAAGGAGGAGGAGGAGGAGGAGGAGGTACCTGGCTTCTGCGGGAATAATTCAATATATGAGCTGCCTTTCCCTTCACAGTCGGTTATGGAGGGAAGGGAAGGGAAGGGATGGAGGGAGAAGAAGGAAGCGAAAGACGAATATTTTAAAAGAGGAATAAGATGACTCCAGGGTAGGAAAGAGGAAGAGGGAGAGGAAGACGAAGATGAAGAGGACGAAGTAGTGACAGAGGGGGATTTTGGAGAGGAAATGGAAAAGTGGTGGATGGGAAACTGTTAAAATGACGAACAAACACGAAAAAAGAGAAAAAGTAGAGAAGGAATAGCAACAACAACAACAACAACAACAACAACAACAACAACAACAACAACGAAAAACAGTAGAGATGTAGATGATGAAGATTAGGAAATATAAATGCTGAATGAAGACGAAGATCAAGTGGAAAGGGAAGATAAAAGAAGATGAAAATGAAAGGAGAATGAATAGAAAGAAGAAGATGAAGACGGAGGGAGAAAGACGAGAAAGAAGAAGATACATAATTCAGAGTAAAAGAGGAGAGAAGGATTGATATTGTGGTAAAGGAAAATACAGAGAAAGAACAGAGGAAATGGGAATCGTGTGTTTTATTTATTTGTGTTTTTTTTATACATATATATAGATGATTGTCATGATAGTTACAGGTAGAAGAGGCAAAAAGTAACTTCATGATTAAGGGAAAAAAGAATTGAAACTCATATTGATAAAAGCGAAAACAACTTTAAAGCTTTCCTACATAAATCTCTCTCTCTCTCTCTCTCTCTCTCTCTCTCTGGAATTTAATATTTGAAGGGATGAAAGAATGAAGATACTGGTTAACTCTTGCATTAGTTAGGTGAACGGAACATGGACGAGTGAACACATTGTAGAAGAGAATATGGAATGAGGAAATTTGGAAGAAAAGTAGAGCACGAAAAGAAGGAACAGTAACTAAAAAAGAAATTGAAAAGGTGTTGTTTGTGTAAAGAGATTGCGTTGAATGCCGCCTTTTTCTTCCCCCCCCCCTCTTTTTATTCTGTGCTTACGTAAATATTTCTTCCTTATGTATTTATTTGATTTATTTATTTATTTTCGCACTGCCAAGGATTCCACGGTCCAGGGGAGTCGTGTATAAGCTGCAGTGGCTAAAGAATTATGTTTTTTTTTTCCTTTTTC
>NC_087169.1:19901141-19903641 GCF_035594125.1 Scylla paramamosain | reverse complement strand
TCTCTCTCTCTCTCTCTCTCTCTCTCTCTCTCTCTCTCTCTCTCTCTCTCTCTCTCTCTATTGCCGTCCCTAAGTTTGCATAGGGTAAAAAGACTGTCACACTGAGAGAGAGAGAGAGAGAGAGAGAGAGAGAGAGAGAGAGAGAGAGAGAGAGAGAGAGAGAGAGAGAGAGAGAGAGAGAACTTTTAGGAACTATGAATCTTCAGGCTAAGAAATTCTAAGAAAGTTGAGGAGGAGAAGGAGGAAAAGGAGAAAGAGGAAGAGAAGGAGGAGGAAGAGGAGGAGGAGGAGAAGGAGGAGGGTATCAGGAAAGTCAGGGCTCATAACGCGGTATAAGGCAGAGGTGAAGGGGGAGCAACATATCACGTTAATTACACAACGTCCCAGGAGCCGCATTAGCTCAAAGAGGTGTGTGTGTATGTGTGTGTGTGTGTGTGTGTGTGTGTGTGTGTGTGTGTGTGTGTGTGTGTGTGTGTGTGTGTGTGTGTGTGTGTGTGAGAGAGGAAAGTAAGGAAGGACCTGGCGTGGTTCAGGGGACACTGGTAGGACTGTGTGTGTGTGTGTGTGTGTGTGTGTGTGTGTGTGTGTGTGTGTGTGTGTGCGAACGCGTGTGAGGTGCTGCAAAATAGACTGTTTCATTCCCTCTTAAAAAAAAAAAAAAAAAAAAACTCCGGCAGGAAACATGCATTTTTTTTCCACCGTGTTCAAAAATTTAAGTCTTCGTCTTGCTAGATTGCATTGAGAATGAAGAGCGCCAGGAGGAGGAGGAGGAGGAGAAGGAGGAGGAGGAGGAGGAGGAGGAGGAGGCGGAGAGTGGCAAGTAGGCGAGGAAGAGAAGAGCTGGAAGTGGAGGAGGAGTTACAAGAGGACACAGAAGACTTATGAATTGCTTTACTACTTGTCTTTCAGTGGTAAGAAGAGGAGGAGGAGGAGGAGGGGAAGGAGGAGGAGGAGGAGGAGGTGTTGGAGATGAAAGTGCTACGTTTTCCTTCCTCATCCTCCCTTCTTCTATTTCCCTTTATTTATTCCTCATTTTCTCCTCATTCTCTCATCTTCACTTGTTTCTTTTCCCTTTTGACGCTTTGTTTGCTTCTGTTTTTTTTTCTCCTTCGTCTCTTTTTCCTTTTCATTATCTCTTCCTTTCCATATTTTTTTATTCTTTTATAACTTTTTCTTGTCTTTCCTCCATTCATTATCTTGCGTAATTTCTTTTTTTAGTATATTTTCGAGTTCCTTTTTCTTTCTCCCTTCTTCATATGTTACTTCCTCTTTTATTCTTCCATTCCACCTCTTTTTTTTTTTACCCCTTTCACTTCTTCCTCTTCTTACATACCTTTACACTCACTCCTCCTTGCAATTCTTTTCTCTCTTCTCGTTCCTGTTTTCCCTGCCGCACTCACAAACTCACTCAACGTCTCCTCTCTCTCTCTCTCTCTCTCTCTCTCTCTCTCTCTCTCTCTCTCTCTCACCTCACCTAAGACTCCACACGCACTCTAAGCCGCCAACAAAGTGCGTGTAAGCTCCCTAAGTCACACACACACACTTAAACGCACACTCAGCGATGCCTGAATAGAAGCAGGAGGAGGTGAAGGAGCAGGAAGAGTAGGAGGAGGAGGAGGAGGAGAAAGAGGAGGAGGATAGGAAAGAAGGTGAGAGGAATGGGGTGAATGAGACTCATGAAGAAGGTAAAAATGTGTGTGTGTGTGTGTGTGTGTGTGTGTGTGTGTGTGTGTGTTTGTGTATTGGAGTTGTTTTTGTTATTGTTGTTGCAAGAATTTAGAATCTAGATTGAGTGGTGATTTTACTTTATTCTGTAGTACTTTATTTTGCAGTAGTAGTAGTAGTAGTAGTAGTAGTAGTAGTAGTAGCAGCAGCAGCAGTAGTAGAAGCAGCAGCGGCAAATATCAAACGTAACTTTAGTCTTTGTCATAATTTTTCCTATTATTATTGCTGTTTCTTGTCATCGTCTTAGCCACAGGGAGCATGATGGCACCGGGTGGGGAGGAGGAGGAGGGGGGAAAGGAAGGTAAACACAACTTCTATTACAATTTTGAGGACGGAAAAATTTATGTGCATTTTGGAATTACTAGGGAAGGGGAAATAGAGAGACAGAGACAGAGAGAGAGAGACGGAGGAACAAACGAAGGGAGAAAAGAGTACGAAAATAAGACTGGGAGGAGGAGGAGGAGAAGGAGAAGGAGGTATGGAACAAATAAACATCTGGAAGTAGAGTATGATAAACCAGGGAGACGGAAGGAAGATGGAGAGAGAGAGAGGGAGAGATGTGGAAGTGAGAAAGAAATATGGGGCAGGGAGAGAGGGGTGAGAGGTAGGGAGAGGGAGGGAGAGGTAGGGAGAGGGAGGGAGGGGAAGGGAGAGGAGGGAGGGCATGAATGTGGTACTTAAGAAAAATGAGAAGGTATGTTATGGAGAAAGATGAGGAAGAAAGCCAGAGGGAGAGACACTGGAGAGGGAGGGAGGGAGGGAGGGAGGGAGGGAA
>NC_087169.1:19893641-19896141 GCF_035594125.1 Scylla paramamosain | reverse complement strand
CTCTCTCTCTCTCTCTCTCTCTCTCTCTCTCTCTCTCTCTCTCTTCTTTTCATTCTTTTGAAGGAATTAAAATGCTTTTCCCTGAGAGGAATTGTCTTGTCTTATTAATTTTGTGCTCGGCGTACTCTCTCTCTCTCTCTCTCTCTCTCTCTCTCTCTCTCTCTCTCTCTCTCTCTCTCTCTCTCTCTCTCTTTTTTCTCTCTCTCTCGTGTTTGTTCGTTTTTGTTCATGATTTTTTTCCATTTTTCTTTTAGTTCTTGTTCTTGTTTTTGTTTTTGTTATTGTTCTTGTTATTCTTTTTCTTCTCATTCCTGCATTTTCACGTGTATATGTATTCTCTCTCTCTCTCTCTCTCTCTCTCTCTCTCTCTCTCTCTCTCTCTCTCTCTCTCTCTCTCTCTCTCTCTCTCTCTCTCTCGTACAGCGTTCCTTTTCCACGTAAGACAGATGACTCTTGATGTAAAATTTAGGCTTCTTAAGTAGCTCGTACGTCTGGCAACCAAGTGCTGAGTGGCTCCCTTTTGTGTAGTTGTCGTACCGCACTACAACTTGCACTCACACACTCTCTCTCTCTCTCTCTCTCTCTCTCTCTCTCTCTCTCTCTCTCTCTCTCTCTCTCTCTCTTCTTCTTCTTCTTCTTCTTCTTCTTCTTCTTCTTCTTCTTCTTCTTCTTCTTCTTCTTCTTCTTCTTCTTCTTCTTCTTATTATTATTATTATTATTATTGTCATTATTCTCTCTCTCTCTCTCTCTCTCTCTCTCTCTCTCTCTCTCTCTCTCTCTCTCTCTCTCTCTCTCTCTCTCTCTCTCTCTCATCAGCGTAAACATCTTATCTCCCGCCATTCATTCTATCTCATGTCTTGCTTCTTCCCCTTCTCCTTTCTTCCCTCTCCTCTTCCTTCTTCCCTCTCCTCCTCCTCCTCCTCCTCCTCCTCTTCCAACAGCACACGCAAAAAGGATAGAACATAGAGATGCTAAAGAAAGGAAGCAAGAAGGAAGGAGGAAGGAAAAAAAGAGACAAAGGAGAGAGGGAAAGATTAGGAGGAGATAAATGAGGTCGTGGGAGGAAAAAGAAAGAGAGAGAGTGAGAGAGAGTGAGAGAAATCCCCTCATCTTGATAACCATAAGGGGAAGCCGAGTAGTGCTTAGTGATCAAGGGCGATTATCCCCGCGCGAGAGAGTAATAAAGTGAGAGTGGGAGGGAGAGGGAGAGGAAATGAGGAGGGGGAGAGATGGAGGAGCAGCTGCAGCAACCAGAGAGAGAGAGAGAGAGAGAGAGAGAGAGAGAGAGAGAGAGAGAGAGAGAGAGAGAGAGAGAGAGAGCTATGGATGTGAGGCCTTTGGGGTTTTAAGTGTGGATGTGAAGAAGAGGAGGAGGAGGAGGAGGAGGAGGAGGAGGAGGAGGAGGACAAGAAAAGCAACAAGGAGTATGAGGAGGAGGAGGAGGAGCAGAAGAACAAACTGAACAAGAACAGGAACAAATAGGAGGAGGAGGAGGAGGAGGAGGAGGAGGAGGAGGAGGAGGAGGAGGAGGAGGAGGAGGAGGAGGAGGCTAAATATAATCAGGAAGGACAAGAGAAGATTGTGAATAGATGTTACTAAGAGAGAGAGAGAGAGAGAGAGAGAGAGAGAGAGAGAGAGAGAGAGAGAGAGAGAGAGAGAGAGAGAGAGAGAGAGAGAGAGAGAGGCTGAAAGGTAGACAGAGGGGAAAAAAGGGAAGGGCCTGGGGGGTATTATGCTTTAGTAAATTAATTATAAGGAAGAAGTGAAGGGAGGGATGAGGAAGACTGGAGAAGGCGAGGTATGGAGAACAAGAGAGAGAGAGAGAGAGAGAGAGAGAGAGAGAGAGAGAGAGAGAGAGAGAGAGAGAGAGAGAGAGAGAATGATTAAAGGGAGAGGAAGGTAAAGAACACATGAACACTTGAACATTTAAAGATTAGAGCGTTTGAACATTTGAACACTTCACCTCCAACTCTCTCTTACTCTCATTCTGTCCACCTCCTTAATGCAAGAGTTAAGCAGTATTCTCAATCATTCATCACTTTTCTGATAAACTCTAAGGCACTGGGAGACAATTAGGGACACTGGAAGACACTTAGGGCCACTGGAAGACACTTAGGGCCACTGGAAGACACTTAGGGATACAGAGAGACACTTAGGGACACAGAAAGACAATAAGGGCCACTGGAAGACAATTTGGGACACTGGAAGTGAATTAGGGACAGAGAGACTCAATTTACGTCACTGGAAGACAATGAGAGAGAGAGAGAGAGAGAGAGAGAGAGAGAGAGAGAGAGAGAGAGAGAGAGAGAGAGAGAGAGAGAGAGAGAGAGAGAGAAGCACCTTTTTTTCCACCCCAACAAGAGAATCCCATTCAAATGAGGCGAAGCAGGATTGGTATGGGAGCAACACAAATCTTGCAACACAATCACGCCGTGAAAGAGAGAGGGAGAGGGAGAAGGAGAGGGAGAGGGAGGGGAAAAGGAAAAAGAAGTGGAGGAGG
>NC_087169.1:19886141-19888641 GCF_035594125.1 Scylla paramamosain | reverse complement strand
TGGTGGTGGTGGTGGACGGGTCGCCAGGGACGGTCCAGACGGCGAGTCCCTCAGCCAAGTCCTTCTGTCACGTGGTCGTAAAGGCGGCCATTATAGCCCGCCACGATATATAATAACAGCTGGCTTACATCCCATTCCCGGAGCAGCGCCATTCATTATAAGCCTGGCAGCTGACGGGGCGAGTGCCTCATACGTCTGGCACCTCCTTCCAGTCCTTCCAGTCCTCCTTCTATGTTCTCCTTCGCCTTTTCCTCCAGTGCCTTCCTGGATGCACGCACTCAAACTTCCCGCTCACCTGGCGTCTTCCTGCACCTTGTTTATGTGACAACAAATGTCGTACGGCTGCCAGTTGCCTCATGGTTCGCGTCCCAAAGTGTCGTACGCTCGCCGCCCGCCTAGCACGCCAGGGGCATCGGTTCCTTCATAAGTAACTAACTGCTGGGTGGTGAGGTGCCCCCTTCCCCTGCCTCCTGTCCCCTTCCCTGTACCGCTTGTTGTTCTGGAGTCAGGAGGAGTAGGGGGTGGCAGGGAGCGGCAGGGGACAGCGGGAAGTACAACAATGGAGAAGCATTTAAGAGGAGGAATGATGGACAAGATGGCGGACTGGCACGATGCTCATATATACTGCGTGTGTGTGTGTGTGTGTGTGTGTGTGTGTGTGTGTGGAGGGACAGCTTGCTTGGCTCTTTCCCACTCTCTCACCTACACCATTTCCTTGATTTACCTACAGAAGACTGGGTTTATTCTACTCGTTTTACGTCTGGAAGCGCTGGCGTCCCTTCTGGCTAGGGAGTCATACACATCATAACGCTCCCTCATTCCTCATTACCAGACGTGACATCTCATTCCTAAGTCAGAGAGAGAGAGAGAGAGAGAGAGAGAGAGAGAGAGAGAGAGAGAGAGAGAGAGAGAGAGAGAGAGAGAACATCCATCCCTCTCAGAAACACGCTACTCGTGCCTCATGCGTCTGGCAGCGGTGTTCCTTTGTTCCAGCCTCCGCACGCCGCTGCCACCAATATGCAGTGTGTAGTATTGCTCTTGGCTGAAGCACCGATATTTCTCGCACTCAGAATACCTGTCTTTCTGTCATTCCTCGCGAGACTCGTGCAGTTCCTCGGAGGGCCCCATGAACGAAGGACCTTTGCATAGGAAGCGTAGAGAAAGAGAGAGAGAGAGAGAGAGAGAGAGAGAGAGAGAGAGAGAGAGAGAGAGAGAATGATTGCTGTCTTACATGTTTGATAATAAGAATAATCTCTCTCTCTCTCTCTCTCTCTCTCTCTCTCTCTCTCTCTCTCTCTCTCTCTCTCTCTCTCTCTCTCTCATGCCCCTGCAGCCTCCTGTCTTCATATCAGCTTACAGTCTCCGCCTCTCCCTCTTTCATCTGTTTCTCTTTCACCTCCTCATGCATACTCTCCAGTGTTCCTCTTCCTCCTCTTCCTCCCTCCCGCTCCTTTCCCGGCAAAATTTCCTCCGTCTCCCCCTCTTCCCCTCTTACCCTCCCATGTCTTCCTCTGTTTTCCTCTCTCCTCCCCTCTGCGTATTCACTTACCTCCCTTCTCCCCTTACCCTGTTTCCTACCCCTGTCCACTTCTCTTTCCTCTCCCCTCCTCTCCTCTTCTATCTTACCCCAGCTTGTCCAAACCTACTTACCTTTCTCACTCGTGTCCCTCTCACGTCGGCATCCTCTGTATTATGTTCCCTCTCCCCCCCCCTCTCATGTCCTAATCCCCCTCCTGCTCTCCCACTCTCCCCTCTCGTTCTCCCTCCCTGTCTGGGGTTGTTTGACGGTTAATATACCAGGGAATCGCGTAATTAAAGCTATAGAGTGAGAGGATAAGCGAGGCAGGTGAAGAGAGAGAGCAGGAGGGAGAGGAGGGAGAGAGAGAGAGCGAGAGAGGAGCGTAAAGAGAGAGAGCCTCGGATTTTACATCATGATGGAGGCACTGTAAGAGCGCCTACGAGAGAGAGAGAGAGAGAGAGAGAGAGAGAGAGAGAGAGAGAGAGAGAGAGAGAGAGAGAGAGAGAGGACATATTGATGAAGCGGCTACTCTGCTTAGACTTTGATAATCACTATTCAACACTCTCTCTCTCTCTCTCTCTCTCTCTCTCTCTCTCTCTCTCTCTCTCTCTCTCTCTCTCTCTCTCTCTCTCTCTCTCTCTCTTGTTATCTTATCATCGCCAAGAACTGTCTTCTTTTCATCCTCCATTGTTTATTTATCCTTCACACACTTTTATCACGTCTCCCTTCCTTCTTCATTATCTCTCCTTTGTCCTTGTGTTTATAATTATTAGTTTTTTTTTGTACGTGCGTCAGTCTTGCCTCCCTCCTCTCTCTCTCTCTCTCTCTCTCTCTCTCTCTCTCTCTCTCTCTCTCTCTCGTTCGTGGTTGTGTCATTGCGTAGTGGTAAGTACATGAATAATGGATCATACACACACACACACACTCACACACACACACACTCTCTCTCTCTCTCTCTCTCTCTCTCTCTCTCTCTCTCTC
>NC_087169.1:19876141-19878641 GCF_035594125.1 Scylla paramamosain | reverse complement strand
TTTTGTGTTTGTGGATTGTTTTGTTTAATTATTGATGTTTCGAATAACTTCTATTATATATATACATTTTTTTTTTTGTATTTTCATGTTTTATTTCACACGTTTTATTAATTGAGCAGAGCTTTTGTTGCTGGGTTTTCCATCACTATTCTGTGTGTGTGTGTGTGTGTGTGTGTGTGTGTGTGTGTGTGTGTGTGTGTGTGTGTGTGTGTGTGTGTGTGTGTTTTCAGAGATGAATTTTGGCCGTGACTCCACCAGTAGTTACCCTCAAGGGCTGTTTTGGCATTAGCAAGCACCCGCACTCCGCTCTTAATGCCCTCGTAACTGTCTCTACTCCCATCTGAACCTCCCAGATGCGAGCAGCCCTTGAGGAGGAGGAGGAGGAGGAGGAGGAGGAAAGGGGACAATAGGAAGGAAAGGAGGATGAGGAGAGGGGAAAGTGAGCAGCAGCTGAACAGTATGATAACACTTCCCAGCCGGCACACGAATGGAGAATAGGAGGAGGAGGAGGAGGAGGAGGAGGAGGAGGAGGAGGATAGCAGAGAGGTGGAGGTAGAAGGGAACTTATATTGTCATTATCCACAGGAGCCTCATCTGTGTGTGGAAAGTTATGGATCCGAGTTGGTGTGTGTGTTTCAGTAATACGTGTTTATTTACCAGTGTTAGAGGGCGGTGTGTGGGTGGCCTGCTTGCCTCGCCCTGCACCGCCTGGCCTCCCTGTGGTGTGTTTGTGTTTTGGAATATACTTATGGTTTATTAATTAGTGTTATTTGTTATCATTTTGTTCTTTTTGGAGTGCTGGAATAGGATGGATTGAGTTATGCTGTTTATTCTTCATTTTTAAGTAGTGTAGGATATCATGGGTGAGTTTTAGAGGCCATAGAGGTGATAAGCAAGGTTTTTATTGGTGGTTTTCCTAGTAATCGTGCAGGATTTTTTGTTCAGTTATCGCTTTAATTTGGGAAACACTCTTATATTCTTGGAAAATTGTAATAACTTCCACCATAACCTTGACTAATATATATTTTTTGTAGCAACCATTTTTTTTTGTCACCTTGTCCTTGCCCTTTTTTTCATTTTAATCTTGGACATTTTTTTTTTGTAATCTTTGCTAGTTTTTGTCTTTTTTTTTTTTTTTAACCTTGGCGCCTCTCTTTCATGATCTTAGCTAATTATGTTTTTTCTTTCTTTCTAACCTTGGCGAGTGTTTTGTTTCCTAACTTAGCTACTTTTGTGTTTTTTTTTTTACTTTGGCGAATCTTTTTTTTAACCTTAACCTTTTTGTAATTTTTAACTTTGGCCAGATTTTTTTTTACTCGTCTCTTTTTTTTTTTTTTGCCTCTTTTGCAATCGTGGCTAGTAATTGTCCCTTCTCTTGTCACCTTGGTCAGTCTCCTTGCTACATGTAGAAAGAAAAAGTAAAGAAAACAGAGAGGAATGGCCGTTTCTATGTGATGCATTCGAGTGTCAGTGCATTGTGGGAGGGAGCGGCGTTACCAGGAACCCTGAGGAGGTCACGCACGTTTTTCCCGGCAACGTTCTGTGTCGCCTTGCTGCCAGACGAACAATGAAACGTTCTTTACCGCATCTCCTCCATTCCATCGTCACTAATTTACCCGCTCTTGTGTTTGACCGGCCTTTTCCCCTCTTATTCCTCCCCTCCCTTCTTGTTTACCACTGACGAGAATGGCGGGGGGGGGACGGGGGGCGGTTATTTTATTTTTCCTTCTTTTTATTGAGTCTGCCTCAGCAAGTCTCCTCGAAGGTTTGTGTTTTTTTCTCATTTTCCTTCCTCGACTTCGTATTTACGTTCCAATTTGGTCTTAGGAGCATGGGATGGAAGACTTATTGGAAAAGAAGGGTGAGGGGAAGGGAAGGGGAAAGAGGAAGGTATTGTTGCCCTCAGCCTGATTCTTTCCCCCCTCACCGATATTTTCTCCTTCCCATCATGAACATTCTTTCCTCTCTTATTCTCGTCCTCTCCTCCACTTCTTTCTTCCGCATCCTTTTCTCGTCTTTCTCGTTTTTTTCTTCTACATTAACTTCTCGTTCCAAGTCTCCGTTTCCTATTTTTTTTTTATCATCTGTATATTTCGTCTCTTATCTCTTTTACTATCATTTTTTTCAATCTTTTTTTTTTCGTGTTTGATTTGATTTTTCTCTTGTCTTCCAGTTCACTTTACCATCTTCATCTTCATCTATCATTTCCTTTCCTTTCTTCTTCTCTTTATCATCTCATTTCCCCATTTTCTTCTCGATCTTTTTCTTTTTCCCTTCACGTTTCCTTTCCCATTCTATTCTTACCTTCCTTCTCATCTTCCACTCCAGTACTCTCTCCTGCTGCGCCTCGCCCCATACTCCCTCCAGCCTCTCCCATCCTTCTTCTCTCCACACCTAACTGCTTCGTGGGTCTGGCAGCGCTGCGTCACCTGGCAAAAGGAGTTATGGTGCCGGGCTGTCGTGGTGGTGTGCAGTTGTCGTACAGGAATTGCTATTTTGG
>NC_087169.1:19866141-19868641 GCF_035594125.1 Scylla paramamosain | reverse complement strand
TCTCTCTCTCTCTCTCTCTCTCTCTCTCTCTCTCTCTCTCTCTCGTGTAGAAAAATGAGAAATATTAACTTTAATCTGAAGTAACAGAGGAGGAAAGTTTGTGCATTAGGCGGTTTGTTTCTGAGAGAGAGAGAGAGAGAGAGAGAGAGAGAGAGAGAGAGAGAGAGAGAGAGAGAGAGAGAGAGAGAGAGAGAGCAAGGAACTCACCACTCATCATGCATTCCTCTCTCTCTCTCTCTCTCTCTCTCTCTCTCTCTCTCTCTCTCTCTCTCTCTCTCTCACTGAAAAAGAAAAGAATACAAACAACGAAACACAGACAACAGCATCACCATCTCTGCAAAACAATCACAAGGCACAGAATCTTTACCAACTTTTCCTCCTCCTGCTCTTCCTTCCCCTCCTCCTCCTCCTCCTCCAGGCTCCCATTTTGCCCCATCATCAGCCCATATTTCCCGGAACCACAAGTCTTCCTGAGGCGCCGGAGCAGAGCGAGAGCAGAGCCATCTATGGGCCGCAGTTCCCGCTAGATGACGCACCTCGACGGGGAACGGAGTGGCCGGGTAAGCTTCCCGCCCTCCATCACTGCCTTCATATTTCTCCATCACGCCGCCTCCTCCCCAACGCTTGAGTGAAGAGGCAAGTCCCAGCCAATATTTCTTCCCCAACATTAGCGCCGTTTTGGTCCCTCCTCTCCTCCTCCTCCTCCTCCTTCTCCTGGGCTCCACCCTTCCCAGATCCTCTCTTCTCTCTTCTTGCATCGCTGGATTCTTACTTCTTGTTCCTTGTGTGTTGGTGGTGGTGTTACTGCTGCTGCTGCTGCTGCTACTATTACTACGTATCCCTTCCTTCCTTCCTTCCTTCCTTTCTTTCTTTATTCCTTTCCGTCTGTCCTTCACTTCGTCTTCATCTCTCCTTAACATCGTTTCCTATTTCTTGTCATTTTTTTTCTTTTTTTTTCCTTCTTGCTTTCTTTTCCTTTTATTTTTTCCTTCCTTTTCACTTTCCTTTCTTCCTTCCGTCTTCCTCCCATTCCTTGCCTACACTCTTTACTCCTCTCTTGGTTCTTTTCCTTTCTCCTCTTCCTCTCTTTCTCTGTCTTTTATCTAACCACCATCTCTCTTGCTCTCTTCTCTTCTTCGTATCTTTCTCCTTTACTCTCTCTCTCTCTCTCTCTCTCTCTCTCTCTCTCTCTCTCTCTCTCTCTCTCTCTCTCTCTCTCTCTCATCCCTTCCTCTCACCGTCCTCGCCATCTCCCTCACCCTCTTCCCCTCTCTCTCCCCTCTCACCCCCTCTCCCTCTCACTCTCTCTCAATGAGCGGGATTTATAGCCGGGGATATATGTAAAATGGTAGGTGTGTGAGGGAGGGGAAGGGAGGGGAGAAGAAGAGGGGAGTCAGAATATTTTTTCACCTGCGAAGGGAAGAGAGAGAGAGAGAGAGAGAGAGAGAGAGAGAGAGAGAGAGAGAGAGAGAGAGAGAGAGAGAGAGAGGGTTAGCCATATATACTGTTATTTTTCTTTTATTTGGTTATTATTTATCGTAAGTTTCCATGCAGTTTGTGTGTGTGTGTGTGTGTGTGTGTGTGTGTGTGTGTGTGTGTGTGTGTGTGTGTGTGTGTGTGTGTGTGTGTGTGTGTGTGTGTGTGTGTGTGCGTTATTTTGTTGGATTTTGTGTAGTTTCTTTTGTTTTTCTTTAATTTTGCTTGTTATTTGTATCTACAGGTCTCTTCTTTCTCTCTCTCTCTCTCTCTCTCTCTCTCTCTCTCTCTCTCTCTCTCTCTCTCTCTCTCTCTCTCTCTCTCTCTCTCTCTCTCTCATGTAGCTCACGACTTGTTTATTTATATTTATTTACCCTTCTTTTTTCCTCCGCTTCGTGATAAATTTGCATCCCTGACTGCACCTCTCTCTCTCTCTCTCTCTCTCTCTCTCTCTCTCTCTCTCTCTCTCTCTCTCTCTCTCTCACACCAGTCATCATTCCCTCGGTATCATGGGAAACTGATTCTGACAAATTCTCTCTCTCTCTCTCTCTCTCTCTCTCTCTCTCTCTCTCTCTCTCTCTCTCCCTCTTGCTAAGTGAACAAGCGCACCTACTCTTCAAGGCAATTAGTTCCAGTGCTTACCTGTTGTACCTTACCTGTGTTGTGTCTTGTGATGATCAGGGTGGTGATTGTGGTGGTGTTCGAGGTAGAGGAGGAGGAGGAGGAGGAGGAGAAAGGGGAGATGATGGTACTAATTGTAGAAGTAGCAGTTGTGGTTAAGGAGATGGAGGAGGAGGAATAACACACTGTGGGGGAAGGTGTTAAAGAAGAGGAGGAGTAGGAGGAGGAGGTGGTGGAGGAAGAGGAAGAGGAATGGGAAGAGGGGGAGAAGATGATAGTATTTTGAGAAGAGGTAGGCGCAGAGGAAACAGACGAAGGAAGAAGACGCATGGTAAGAAGAGGAGGAGGAGGAGGAGGAGGAGGAGATAGAGGAGAAGGAAGAGGACGCGGTGGGAAGGGAGGG
>NC_087169.1:19838641-19861141 GCF_035594125.1 Scylla paramamosain | reverse complement strand
GATGAATCTTCTGGTGCTCGGAGATTAGAGGGCACAGCGTTAGTGGAGGTGGTGGTGTATGCATATTGAGACCGTGTGTGTGTGTGTGTGTGTGTGTGTGTTGGGGGACGCGTGGTTCGTTCAGTTCAAGAGCCGAGGCGCAAAGGAAGGATCGCTGGTGTGTTCAAAAGGACAGTGTTGTGTTGCAAGCGCTCAGGGGGTGAAATGTAATAATTGTGACCTGCTGGAGAGAGAGAGAGAGAGAGAGAGAGAGAGAGAGAGAGAGAGAGAGAGAGAGAGAGAGAGAGAGAGAGAGAGAGAGAGAGAGAATCTGGTTGGCTTCAAGGAGAAAGGAAGGTAGGATTTAATTGTTAAGTTTGTAAACGGATAGGAGATAAGTGAGAAAGGAACACAGAACTCAGAGAGAGAGAGAGAGAGAGAGAGAGAGAGAGAGAGAGAGAGAGAGAGAGAGAGAGAGAGAGAGAGAGAGAGAGAATCACGAGTCCTTAAAGAAGAAAAGACAATAAAATAATTACGTAAACGGAAGGAAATAACGATAAAAAAGGAGAGAGAGAGAGAGAGAGAGAGAGAGAGAGAGAGAGAGAGAGAGAGAGAGAGAGAGAGAGATTGACTACTAGGAGGAAAACAAGCAGACGCAATGAACGAGCCTAGGAGAACTAGGTCGTCGGCTTAATTAAGTGAGTTTCCCGGAATATTGTAGAGAATTAATAAAAGAAAAAAAAAATACAAATGACGCTCCTCTGCTTGTTTACCCGCCGTCAGTGTTGCCAACTGTGCCGAGAAAGAAACCAGTCAGCTCGAACGCCCTGCTGAGATTGGTAACACTGTCGGGCCGCGGGATTGTGCAGTATTGCCAGATCCTCCTTCCCGTTTTCTTTCAAATTCTAAATGCTCCAAACCCCCCATGTTCTATTCTCTCTCTCTCTCTCTCTCTCTCTCTCTCTCTCTGAATTAAGTTAGCGTGACGAGCCTTTCTTTTTTCTCTCTTGTTCTTTCTTTTTCTTTCTTTCTCCCTTTTTCTCTTTTCCGTTTTTACTTGATTGCTTTTCTTTTTTGTCTGTTTTGTAGTTTTGCTTTTTTTGTTAAGTTTCTTTTGTTTTTGTTCTGACTTGATTGTTACAGTTCAGATTCTTTTTGTTCTTTGATTTTTAAATATATTTTTAACCTTTTTTCATTTAGCAGTTACACCTCACATTTTTCATTAATTTTCTTTACATTCTCTCTCTCTCTGTCTCTCTCTGTCTCTCTCTCTCTCTCTCTCTCTCTCTCTCTCTCTCTCTCTCTCTCTCTCTCTCTCTCTCTCTCTCTCTCTCTCTTTCCAAGTCTTGTATTTTTATTTTTCTTAGGAACATTTTTCTGTTTTCTTTTTATCGTTTTTTTCTTTTCTCTGTGTGACAATTCTCAAATTACTTCTTCCTAGCCATTGTTTTTTTTTGTATTTCTTTTTCTTTTTATTATTATTATCATTATTTTTTTTTAGATTGTGTTATCTTTTCGTTTCATCATAGCTTATTTAATTCCTTATTTTTTTCCTAATGTAGTATTTATGAATGCTTTGTTTGTGTGATTTTTATTGGAGTCATTCTTTAAAGCCACAGTCCTAATTATATATATATATATATATATATATATATATATATATATATATATATATATATATATATATATATATATATATATATATATATATATATATATATATATATATATATATATATATATATATATATATATATATATAAAGTAATAAATATTCCAAATTATGTCTTATACTTTTAATTATTAGAGTAAAAAAAAGCGTACAATTTAACGATTCCTTGTAAAGAAAATAATTATCTGATACAGAAAGACAAACATTTTTTATGATACTCTACCAAAAAAAAAAAAAAAAAAAAAGAAAAGAAAGAAAAAGAGTTAGTAGGCAGACAATATAATAGAAAGTATTTACATGAAACTGCCAGAAGAGCATGAACGTAATTAACTCATGTCAATGCATTAGAAAAGAGAGGAAAAAAAAAAAAAAATAGATAAAAAATAAATAAATAAAAAAATAAAATAAATTCAGGGTTATCAACATGACCTGATCAGCACTGGTAGCCTGCAGAGGTGCCAACATAACATGTACCCTTTGATTTGTAAAGCAACCTCGCAGGCCTGCCAACAGAACACGCGTGACTTCATCCGCCACTCTTTACTTGAGTCGTAAATCTTTTTTCCTAGCAGATTAATTAAAAGTCCAATTATTTCGTCACAAACTAAAAAAAAAAAGACATGTTACTCGGGAGCAGCACGTGGCCTCTGGTGGATCAAGTAAAAAACAAAAAGGAAAAAAAAAAAAAAAAAGAGAAATTAATCCCAAGTGAGTGTTGCCAACTGAGCAGCTTCGAGTTTCAGTGACAGGCGAGACTTGTATCTTTGAGTGGCTCTAGTGAGGACCAGTGACCGTGATCTCAAACATTTCGGTGTCTCGCCTGCACGTGTTAAAATAGCTTATATTGAGAGCTGCTGGGGTTTTCCTTAGCTGCTGGGGGCTTCCGTACCTGCTGGGGATCTTCTTAATTGCTGGGGGGGTGGTTTCTAAGTGTGTTTTCATGATTCTATGGGAAGTTTAAGACAGATTCTGCATCGCTTTAGGAATAATGCATTTGAAAAACTCGAAAAATCACATACATGGTTTAAGGAAATGCTGTTTGCGTGGGTCTGTGGAAAGTTTAACAAAGATTCTGTACCGTCAGTGGGAAAGATGGCCTTGAAACCCCGAAGATCACCTCTGTGGCTTATGAAAACAAACCTGATGAGAGAGTAAAGCGTATTAGGATCCGGACTTGCCTGTGAGACTGAATCGAAGCGCCTGAGAGAGAGAGAGAGAGAGAGAGAGAGAGAGAGAGAGAGAGAGAGAGAGAGAGAGAGAGAGAGAGAGAGAGTTTCCCAGAGCAGCCAACCTCTCTATCATCACCCATGTTCCCAGTTTCCTCCTCTTCTTACCTCATTTTCCGTTCCTCCTCTTTCTCACCACAGTTCACTTCCTCTTGCTCTTCCTCTTCCTCTTCACAGTGTCCTCTCCTCTGGCAGTACTCTTCTCCACTTCAGTGCCTCTTCCTGATGTATTCCTCTTTTTTTCCCTCTTCCTTACTCTCTTCCTCCACTTCAACGTCACAATCCTCTTCCTCTTCCTCGTTACAGCCTTCCTCTCTCTACTCTTTCATCCCCAGTTCCTCTTATCCTTTCTTACTCAGTCCTCTTACCCTTGTTCTCTTCTCTTCCTCTTCGTTGTACTCTCTCTCATCGGCCCTCCTCTTCTGCCTCCCTTTTGTTCTTCTCTCCTTGTTCACTCAACTCATCCTTCTTCTCCCCTCGTTCCTAGTTCTCCTGTTTCTCTCTTCCTTGTTTCTTTTCTCTTCCATCTCTCCTCTCCTTCATCTCACCAGTCATGTTCCTTTCTCATTCCCTTCCTGTCTTTCCCACCTCTACTGTTCCTCTCTCCGTGCTCTCACCTTTCCCATCATCCCTCCTCTCCCTCTTCCCCTTTTTATTCCACTCCCTTTGCTCCTCCTCTCTCTCCTCCTCCCCTCCTCTCTCCGCTCACTTTATTCCGACCACCCCCTCTTCTCCGTCCTTCTCTCGCAGCCTACCGCTCCTATCATTCCTCCTCTCTCTCTCCCTCCTCTCCCTCTCTCCCTCTCTCTCTCTCTCTCTCTCTCTCACTTCTTTCGTGCAATAAACCTCTCGTAGAATAGTGATACCAGCTCCAGCGTTGGCACCTTGCTTCTATTGCCGGCCAGTGCGTGTGTGGCGCAGGACGATCCCTAAAATCTTTCTCTTTCTTTATCCTAGTGACACATTTTTCATCTACCGTGCCCTGCTTCTGTCTCCCTTTCCCTGTCCCCTCTCTCTCTCTGTGTTCCTAGCGCCACTAACCCTGAGAGCACCGCCAGAGGGTTCAACTGCTTTCTCTGGGCACTGTACACCACGTCTCGTCAGTGCCACACGCTCTGCTGGGTTCTCTACAGCGTGTGTTTTATAAAGCGTTAAAGTAAGGTATTGTTTTGCCGTCCTTTCGTTGTAAATGTTCTAATAATGTTCATGCTAAGAGCCGGCCGTGTTTGTTGTTTGAGCTAAATATTGACTTAGCCCAGAGAGAGAGAGAGAGAGAGAGAGAGAGAGAGAGAGAGAGAGAGAGAGAGAGAGAGAGAGAGAGAGAGAGAGGAGAGTTAATTTCCTTTGACTAAATAGATAGGTTAGGTTTTTGAATTAAGGTCACTCACAATGGTTCCTATGTATATCTCATAAAATATTCATCCAAAAGTATGCACATTACACAACACTAAATAATGACACTACTACTACTACTACTACAAGAGAGAGAGAGAGAGAGAGAGAGAGAGAGAGAGAGAGAGAGAGAGAGAGAGAGAGAGAGCTGAATTATGAAACGGTGGGCAGGTTGTGAGTTATGTTTCCTACCCTGAGAGAATGTTTACACTTGATCGGGCGTGTTTTGCCAGCGTGTTTGCTTAGCACTGAGCCTGTTTGCCTAATGTCTCAGTCTCTCCCCCTCTCTCTCTCTCCAGCCTTTTTTCATACTTCATCTTCTTCCTGCCTCGTTTTTTAATCAACTTTATCACCAGGAAATGAAGCACCAGTCAATTAATGCATAGGTTCGTAAAATGTGTTACTGGGATGAAAACCGGTTATATTTCACCCAGTGCAGAGAGTGGGAATTGTTTGACGTGTGTGTGTGTGTGTGTGTGTGTGAGAGAGAGAGAGAGAGAGAGAGAGAGAGAGAGAGAGAGAGAGAGAGAGAGAGAGGGCGGGGGTGTGGTAGGAAAGGGAGGGGAGGTGGTGATTTATAATATCTTGTGTTGCACTAAATTATTCAAGCGAGAATAACTGCACTTAAAAATATATATGAATAGCATTAGCGAGGAGGAAGCTCAACTAACGCTAAGGGAAGGAGAAATAGTAGCCGTTCTTAGGCTGCCGACGTGAGTTGTGTCCTGCGGGGGATGAAGGAGTGGTGCTGAGCCTCGCCGCCTCCCTTCCCCCCGCACCTTACGAGTACCTGAACATACCTTACCTTGTCTTAGCGTACGTTACCTTGCTGCACCTTACCTTACTGTACCGTACCTTACTGTACCGTACATTACCTTATTTGATCTTATCCTACTTAACCCAAATCTTACCTTATTTTGTTTGTTTAGTATTAATTTTCTTCACCTTACCTTTCCTTGTTGTACCTTCCCTTACCTTATTTTACCTTCCCCTGCCTAGCTTTACCTTATTTCTGCCTTACCTGACCTTATTTTTATCTCATGTATTCTCAACTTCGTCTTATTTCTTTCCCCTTCTGATCTCTCACAACTGTCCTTTTCTTTTCTTAATCCTTGGTTCCCTTCTCCATATTTGTTTTTTTTTCGTCTTCATTCCAAACCTCCCTGCTTTACTAATCCTTCCTGTCTCCTTTGTTTATCCATTGTATTGCTTTCTCTCTTCTTAAGGGGAGAGTCCGGTTTGGATGGGTGTTTCTGTATCTCTGCTAAATAAGCATGAATCGCTCTGATTTTTATGTTGTGAAGTATTGGCAACATGTATATCAATATTAGACATTGATCCCCTTTCTTGCCCCCACCCCCCCTCATCCCCACCCCCCCCAATTCCAATTTCAAGGAAAATTTTAAAACTTTTCACCGTCGTTATTAATTGGCCCACAACCTTTATTTTTCTGTGGCTTAGAGATGTTATGATACCTAACAAAGTTACGTAGGCAGATTTTTCATTTTGGCTTTTGGTTTTGTTTTATGATTTTTTCTTTATCTGTCTTTCTTTCGCCTTTTTTTTACCAAAAAAATATTAATACAAAATTACATGAGACCTATATAAAAAAAACGCCTACGTAACTTTGAAGAAGAAGTATTCTTCTGTGTTTTAGTTTTTGTTTCATTGAAATCAAGCTAAAACTAACTCCTGTGAAAACTTTTAAAGGGGGATAACTTATGTTTTGAGATACGGGCCGATAAAGTTTATTGATCGATTACGATCCAGTTATAATACACTAGGAAGCTTTTTCAGGTTTATTATGAGTTCTTTTTTATCATAATCAATCTATTGATACAATCAGATGTATTTCTAAGTATATCAGGCTCCTGGTCCCCCATTGCCTTCGAAAAGGCAATGTATTATCTTGTCAAGCAAGGGGTGTCAAAGTTGCCCACACTTCTCTTTGTTGCCAGGTTTTTTAGAAGCCACCAGGTTCGTACTCTGCTGATGCTTTCTCTTTCTGCTTTCTTTTCGGCTTCATCTGGACTTCGTGGTGCCTCTTTCTTTCTTCATCTTCTGTTGTGAGAGATCTTCTTAGCGCCTTCGTATTGATATTCAATGCTGGCAGCAAACAGGCTTTCCTGTAACCATAATTATGGTCCAGTATTGCTGACTGTGCAACAAATGAGAGTCTTTTCAAGCCAGAAAACTTTGTTTTGCTTGCCCGTGACCACATCTTGCTGTGACCACATCTTGCTGTGACTGGCGGCTCGACTGGCGGCTCCAGGCGAGGTATTTTTCCCCTTTCTGTATCCAACTTCACGCCCCAGGCATCCCTGCTCTGCTGCTTTCTCTTAGACAACCGTGGCATGGTTGGCAGGAGGTAGATTGTAGTTTGTAGTGGCGAAATAACGCGCTTAGTAGCTGTGAGAGTGGGAGAAGTCGCGAGAGACTGAGCAACAACCTCCCGTGACAAGAGCTACGTGAGCACTGAGGAGGCAGGATCCTTGCTGGGAGCTAGTATCACACACACACACACTCGCCTTGAGTGTTGCCATATCGTATCCAAGCAAAAAAAAAGTTCAGATTTTAGCGTTTTTTCGTAGTATTGGGTAAGAAAAACTTACTCTGCTGATGTAAACAAACGCACGTGGTTGATTGCGTGACATTTAAATGCCATTTAAAGGGAAACTATGGGGCATTTCCCCTTAAATCTTTACGAGATTGCTGCCAACAAGTATACCTACCACATATATTTTTTTCACAAAAAGTCATTATTTTTCATTTTTTTTCGTCTCCAGACCGGACGCTCCCCTTAAACTCTCCTCTGCTTCTTATTTTATGTTATTTTCTTTATCCTCTTTGTCTCTCTCTGTTTTCCTTTCCGGTCTTCCTCTGTTTCCGTTCTTTATCCCTCTCTGCTTGTCCTCCTTCTCTTGTTTTGCTGTCTTTCTTATTCTCTTCTCCATTCTTCTTTCCTCTTCGCTTCATTTTCTCTCTGCTTGTTTCCTTCTCCTTGATTACATCTTCCTTCCCTCCTTCGCTCTCGCCGGCCTAAACTCTCTCTCTCTCTCTCTCTCTCTCTCTCTCTCTCTCTCTCTCTCTCTCTCTCTCTCTCTGGTGATGACGAAGGAATCTGTTTTCTCTCTTCATTGTCTCAAGTGTCTTTTCTTTCTTTTTCTTTCTTTTTTTTTTTCTTTCTTTTGCTGTATTTTTTCCACAGTAGTTTTGTGTTGTGTTCCGTTTACGTGTTTTGTGTTGCAAGTGTTACATAGTTTTTTTTTGTGTGTGTTTTTCTCTTTTTTTCTTTCTTTTTTTCATTTCGTGTTGTGTTTTTGTTGAGTTTTTCTTCTATTCTTTAATTTTACTCTCTCTCTCTCTCTCTCTCTCTCTCTCTCTCTCTCTCTCTCTCTCTCTCTCTCTCTCTCTCTCTCTCTCTCTCTCTCTCTCTCTCTTGACACACACACGACAAGGAATGAGAGCAACGCCCGTTTGCATTTCCATTTTCTTTACCTTTGTTTTTATTTTCTTTCGTCTGTGTGTTTCACGTTTTCTCTTTCGTAATTCCAGGGGTTGAATTAGAAGCACGTTTATGTGTATGGCAGATTTCACCCTTACGTTCCCTCATTCCCTGTGTGTGTGTGTGTGTGTGTGTGTGTGTGTGTAATTTAGTGAAGTGAATTTACTGCACATTTCTCTCTCTCTTTTTCGCGGTCTTTTCTTATGTTTTCTTATTACTTTTTAAATTCCTTAGTCCGCTTATTAATGTAACGTGATTAAACACAATTCAGATTCACTATATATTTTCTTCTACTTTGTTCATTCTTTTGTGTTTCAGGGAGGTAGGAGAAGAGGAGGTGAGAGGGGAGACAGGAGAGGGAGGGAGGGAGAGGTAAAAGATAGAGAGGGAAAAGGGGATAAGTGTGGGAAACGTGAGAGGAAGAGAAAGGGAGAAGAAAAAGAGAGAGGAAAAGTGAGAGAAAGGGGAAAAAGAAGGAAAGGAGATATGAAGAGAAATAGAGGAAAGAGGAAGTGAAGGTGAGAAGGAAAAGTGAGAGAGATTTAAGTACAAGAAAAATATAATGAAAATATAGCGTAAGATGGAGGAGAGAAAAGGAGGGAGCAAAAAATGAATAAGAGGCAGATGAATAGAGAAAAAAAAGAAAGAGACGAAGAGGTGAGAAGAGGAAGGGAGAGGAAGAGAGAGGCAAGTAAAAGGAAAGAAAGTAGAAGGGAGGGAATAAGGGGTGAATAAATAGGAGAGTAAGAGAGGGAAGAAGGAAGAAGGAAAGGGGTGAAAGAAAAGGATGGCAGGATATTTTTCTCATAACGTGTAAATTTATTTGAGAGGAAGAGAAAGAGGAAGAAAAGGAAGGAAAAGGAAGCTAGGATATTTTTTTTTTTCGTAATATATTAATTCATTTTGTTTCGTATTGGAGTTAAAATCGAGACCTGAAATTAGATGAATATAATGAACTCCCTAAATTCGAATAGCTGAAGCAAACACTTGACCGTCTGTTTGTTCTCTCTCTCTCTCTCTCTCTCTCTCTCTCTCTCTCTCTCTCTCTCTCTCTCTCTCTCTCTCTCTCTCTCTCTCTCTCTCTCTCTCTCTCATGGGGATTATATTTCGCTCTCTCTCACATTAGCGAAATAGTAAGAAAATATTTTGCATGAATTTTGAAATGTATCGTGTGTGTAAACTTGAGAGAGAGAGAGAGAGAGAGAGAGAGAGAGAGAGAGAGAGAGAGAGAGAGAGAGAGAGAGAGAGAGAGAGAGAGAGAGAGCATGTACGATTATGTATATTTCGCATTAATTTATTTTGTACGTGTGTATGTTTGTTTGTATGTAAGTATTTTCATCGATGTGTGTGTGTGTGTGTGTGTGTGTGTGTGTGTGTGTGTGTGTGTGTGTGTGTCATGAGGGAGGCTGATATTATTATTCCCGCAGGTAGCGGTAATAATGACGAAATAATAACGGTAATAAAAAAGTTTTGTTGGGTGCAATGAAACCATAAATGAGAGGGAAAAAAAAAAAACTATTACCTCCAAAATATAATATCAGTTTTACTACTACTACTACTACTACTACTACTACTACTTATACTAATACTACTCCTCCTCCTCCCACCACAACCACCACTACCACTAACAGAACCCCTTTCATCCAGCACAAGGGTTTTAGAACTTCTACCTCACGCCTTTCATGCCAAAACCACGAACGTGTCATTGATAGACTTAGCACTCGTCCTGAATTACCTGTGCTTCAGAACTTACATTGCGCCACGACGGGGGAAGGAGGGAGAGGAGGAGAGAGGGGTGGAGAGAGAGAGAGAGGGAGGGAGGGAGGGAGAAGGCGTGGAGTGAACAAGCAAGCGAGGTAGGAATATCACTTTATCTATATCCACAAGTAGTTTGTTAGTAAATAGTAAAGAGAGAGACAGAGATAGAGAGAGAATATCAGAGAATGCACAAGAGAGGCTGGAATAACTGAAATATCGACATGCAGACGGAGTGGCAAGCGGACACTGAAATATTCTGCAGATTATTGAAGTGGATGAACGCCAGCCAGTGTGGATGAAACTAAAGGTGACGCCAGGGAGTGAGAGCCGCGGGAAGCTGTGCGTGTGGGTGCGGAATGACTAAAAGCGGAATGAAAGCGCAATGAAGGGACTCTAGTGGAATGGGTAAACTGAGTGAATGGGAGGCGAGAGAAAGAGAGAGAGAGGGAGAGAGATTTTGATAAGAGTTGAATCGAGGAATGAAGGGATGAGTAGGTAAAGTGAGTGGGAATGAGTGATGCTGTAATGAGTGATATTTAGATAAAGGTAGACTGAGGGAATGAAGAAAATGAGTAAGTAAATTGAATATGCTTGTGGGATGAACAGAAATGGAAAGATCTAGGTGAGAGAGAGAGAGAGAGAGAGAGAGAGAGAGAGAGAGAGAGAGAGAGAGAGAGAGAGAGAGAGACCCACCTATAGTATAACAGATAACAGGAATAATAATAACAATGATAGTAATAATGATAACAGCAATAATACAGATAAATATTGACGGATGATAGTTAATAACATCACTAACAGCACAATTAACACCAATAAGCAGCAGGACAGGAGTGGCGGCAATAAACAGGAGTGACGCTGGGATGGGAACTGACAACGCTAAATTGAGGTGAATATGAATGTCATTATCGTATCGAAGTGAACGAATTGCGAGTCATTCTTCTACATTTTCCTCCCTTTTTTTTTTCCATTTTTCACCGTGATTGACTGAATTACGAATAAAGTTTGTGCACTGATGGTGGAAAAATTTCGAGTTTTTGAAAATGAGGTAACTAGTGTGGAGAGAGAGAGAGAGAGAGAGAGAGAGAGAGAGAGAGAGAGAGAGAGAGAGAGAGAGAGAGAGAGAGAGAGAGAGAGAGAGAGAGAGAAAGGAATTAACTATCAAAAACTACTTACACCACAATTATAAAAAAGGTATTGAAAAGTTGATGGTGTAAGCAAGGCGAGGCTGATTAAATGAAGTAGTAAGACGCTCTGACGTGAAATACTCCGACGTGTTGCCAAGATTGTCAGCAAATGTGATACGTAAAAGGTGTGACGTGTGGGCGAGTGTTAATGTTGCTCTCACCTTTTCTTTGTTCTGCATCGCTGGGCTGCATTCACCTTTATAGCAGACTGGATCAGTAGTGGAATAAATGGCTGTCAGTTTCTCTCTCTCTCTCTCTCTCTCTCTCTCTCTCTCTCTCTCTCTCTCTCTCTCTCTCTCTCTCTCTCTCTCTCTCTCTCTCTCTCTCTCTCTCTCTCTCTCTCTCTCTCTCTCTCTCTTTCCTTGTACGCTCACGAAGACTATTAAACTTCCTCTTTAGTCTTGTGCAACTCTCTCTCTCTCTCTCTCTCTCTCTCTCTCTCTCTCTCTCTCTCTCTCTCTCTCTCTCTCTCTCTCTCTCTCCAGGTAAGGCTGAGTCAAATGTCCTTACGTGATAATTAGGGTTTAATGATATCGTTTAGCGCTGCCTGATTTATTGAACAGGTGACAAGAGCAGGTCTCTCTCTCTCTCTCTCTCTCTCTCTCTCTCTCTCTCTCTCTCTCTCTCTCTCTCTCTCTCTCTCTCTCTCTCTCTCTCTCTCTCTCTCTCGATATTACACTTTTTTTCCGAGAGAGAGAGAGAGAGAGAGAGAGAGAGAGAGAGAGAGAGAGAGAGAGAGAGAGAGAGAGAGAGAGAGAGATTGCTTTAAAGAGAAAAGTTGGCATGAAAGTATAATTACGTAGAATAGCAAAAAAAAAAAAAGAAGAAAAAGAAAGAAAATACCTCCAGGTTTTCAGTGGAGGCAGAACTTACTGGATTGTAAAGAAAGAAAGAAAAAAGATAGTTTTCACTCCCACTTTTCTCTCTATCTCAGTTTGAGTTTATTGTTATGGAAGCGAATTACAGAAAACCAATCAGAGAGAGAGAGAGAGAGAGAGAGAGAGAGAGAGAGAGAGAGAGAGAGAGAGAGAGAGAGAGAGAGAGAGACTGTAGCTAACAACACCAAAACTGCTGAGTTGGTATATCCCAAAATTTACTGCGAGTGAAACTACAACAGTGGGATCCGGTCTCTCTCTCTCTCTCTCTCTCTCTCTCTCTCTCTCTCTCTCTCTCTCTCTCTCTCTCTCTCTCTCTCTCTGTCTCCGTCTCGCCTTTTTGGTTTTTCCACATTCTTCCCACTCTCCTTCATCTTCACCATGTCCCCCATTCCCCTTCTCCTAGTCTTCCTCTCTCTTGCCTCCTCCTCCTCCTCCTCCTCCTCCTCCCCTTGCCTTCTTCCCCGCCGTAATGTGCTCTTGGTACCAGAATACCGATGGGACGCCGTGCTGTTGGCCTGCCAGTCACGCGCCCTGTCAGCTATCCCACCACCTCCCCCTTCCCCTCTCACTCCCTGCGTCCTCTCAGCTTCCTTCCCCTCACTCCAAGCTACCATCATTACCTCCATCCCTTCCCCCTTCACCTGTAACCACCACCATCACCAGAAGGGACTCACAGCTTCACTATCAGCTTTCTGTTTTCTCTTTGTGATTACGTTCATTGCTGTAGCCTCTTAGGAACCTCATTGGTGGTAGTTACTGTTAGTTATTGTAGTACCTGAGTGCCATTATTTCCTTCTCTAGCCTCTTTTTCCTCCTCCTCCTCCTCCTCCTCCTCTTCCTCCACTGTCCACTCCTCATACCCCTCCCTTCCCGGGCTATCCACACGCTGCCACCATTTATTCTCATCGCTGTATACCATTCACACTCCACCACCACCTCCCTAGCTGCTATTACCACTGCTACTAACCACACGCCTCCACCTGTTAGAGAGAGAGAGAGAGAGAGAGAGAGAGAGAGAGAGAGAGAGAGAGAGAGAGAGAGAGAGAGAGAGAGAGAGAGAGAGAGAGAGAGAGAGAGAGAGAGAGAGAGAGAGAGAGAGAGAGAGAGAGAGAGAGAGAGCAATTCCGCGTAGTACTGGTTATGTAGTGTAATTGCTGGTCTGCTAATTGCATGGATGGTGTCCGTTGCAGTCTGTGTGGGATTCTGGGAGTGTGTTAAGCAGCAGGAACGTCTGCGTGGGAGGGAGTGGAGGTGGGGTGGTTCTCTCTCTCTCTCTCTCTCTCTCTCTCTCTCTCTCTCTCTCTCTCTCTCTCTCTCTCTCTCTCTCTCTCTCTCTCTCTCTCTCTCTCTCTCTCTCTCTCGCTCGCTCGCTCCCTTGCTCGCTCTCGCTCTCGCTACTTGTACACACACGAAGACTATTAAACTTCCTCTTTAGTTTTGTTGTGCAAGTCTCTCTCTCTCTCTCTCTCTCTCTCTCTCTCTCTCTCTCTCTCTCTCTCTCTCTCTCTCTGCGCACTATCCACTACACGAAGAACCTTTCTCGCTGTTGCTTTCATTCCCTTTCCCTTTCCTCACCCTTTTTTATCACTTGGTTTTAGTTATTCCTCGTTATTTCTCCCCCTATCTCTTTTTCCCTCGCTCTCATCCAATGCAGGGGAAAAAGATACGAGTGGGGGGAAAAAAGGGCGAGGCATTATAGGTGACTCACTCGTAAAACTCGTCCCACTGTTCCATTTGTTCTTTTGTTCATGCATTTTAATAACTTCGTTCTTTCATTAACGCATGAGCTCATTGATTTGTGGTGTTATACATGTTTTTTTTTCCCTCATTTTTATGGTGTTATTTTATTTAGTTTTATTTATATATTTATTTATTTTTTGGTGGGGAAGAGAATTGCGAATGTTTAGTACGTTTGGTAATTCTCACATTAAACTTTTCATTTTTCCCTCTTTTGTATTGGTAGCAATTAAAAACGGTTTGTTATTTTTGACGTATTGATTGGGGAGGTTTTGTGTGTTTTTTTTTTTTGTGTTTAAAGCTTGGGTCCGTCCCTGTGTGTCCGTCTATTCTACCTGTTTATTCTATTATTTTTCTACTGTTTTCTTTCAGTATAAAGTCTCTCTCTCCTCTTCTCTCCTCTCATCTCCTCTCCTCTCCTCTTCTCTCCCCTCCCCTCCCGTCCCTCCCTCCCTCCTTACCGTGTGTGTTTTTCAAGAGGCTGCAAAAATATGTTTAGTTCTTATGGTCAGTAAACCTAAAAGTAGAGATTAAAGCAATCTTTCTTTCTCAACAGGCCAAGGTGACGTCAGGGATCAATTAAGGGGACTGCACCTGACCACGCCATCGCTGCAGCACAGGTGATCCCTTCTCTTCATCAGTGTCATCTTTATTTGTGTTTTCCTTGAGTTTTCATGTTCCTTTTTGACTCTTGATTTTTTTTATTTGTTTTTATCTATTATATTATGTATTCTAGTGTTTTTCTGTTCTTTTTAGTATTTCTTGTTTATTTCTAGAACCCGTTTAATTTCTTTCATTTTTCACTATTATTTTCGTATTTTTTGTGTTTTTATTTTTTTGGGGGGCGAATTTTAAAGCATTTTTAGTATTTGTTTTACTTTCTGGTATTTTTTTCTTATTTTCTGTCATTTTTGTGTCATTTTCTGGTGTTTTCTGGTATTTTTCTATTTTCTTTAATTTTCTTTTGTCTTACTTCCTGCTATTTTGTGTTGTTCTCTGGTATTTTTGTCTTATTTTCTGGTATCCTTCTATTTTTCTGCCATTTTCATCTTATTTTCTGGTATCCTTCTATTTTTCTGCCATTTTTATCTTATTTTGCGGTTTTTTTTGTGTTATCTTCTGCTATGTTCCAGTATTCTCTATTACAATCCAGTATATTTTTCTGTCTACTGTGCTTTTCATCTATATATTTCCTCCTCAGAACCTTACATTTCTTTTTATTACTCCCTTGGGAAAAGATCGAGGTACCTTTTATTTTTCTGTCCGTGAATTATAACCGTGGAAATTAAAGTGTTAGGGAAACGAGAAAATAGCAGAGGAAGTGAAACGGCGGAAGGCACAAGGGAAGTAAAAGTAGTAATAATTGGTGTGCAATTTCGTAGTTTTGGGTAACAAGCCGATGGAGGGAGAAAGTAACGGAAACTCTATCGAGGGAAAAATGACAAAATTGGGAAAATCAAAACTGGAGAGGGGGAAAGGTACGAATATTGGAATGGAACCGAAGGGAAATGAAAAATGAAAAAAAAAAGAAACAAAAAAAAGCAGGAAACTCGAGGGAAAAAGAATGAACGTAGAGGTGGTGCAAGCAATAAAGATAAAGAATAATATACAGAAGGTGAAAAAGGGACATGGTGCAGACGTAAATAAAAAAAAGAATAACAGAAAACGTGAAATAAGAACCTAATGCAAGGACAAAGATTGAAGTGTATAAAGTAGGAGGGAACACAAAAAGAAAAAAAAAAAATAAATAAATAAAAAAAAAGGAAAATAAAAAATCATTGAAAATGGGAAATCAAGAGACCAGGATCCCACTCACGCCTATCCGCCAACCAACTCCCGCCCTTGTGGACATCTCTTATTCTGATTGGCTAATGAACTGGAAGGAAGTAGGAAGGCAGGGTGAGTGTGTGATAGAGAAAAAATAGGTCTCTCTCTCTCTCTCTCTCTCTCTCTCTCTCTCTCTCTCTCTCTCTCTCTCTCTCTCACGTTCAGGTCGTGTTGCCTAAGTCGAATTGCTCGTTAAAATGGGTCGTTTAGTCGTATCTCGTTGAGTCGTTCGTGAGTGAGTCAGTCAGAAGAGTCGGTCAGGTGTTGACTCGCGACTCGTTTTGTCTGTCGTTGCTTTTTTCCCAGATTGACTAATTATTTATTTATTGACGTGACTTAATTGAAGCTTTGAACTGTTGTTATTGCTAGGAGCGAGTGGTTTTGTGTTGTTATTCTTGTTGTTACTACTACTGCTGTTGTTACTACTATTACTATAACAACTATTGCTACTACTACTACTACTACTACTACTACCATAACCAACTATCTGCCAACTAACTAACTAACCTGGTAACGAACTAACTTATTTATTAGCTAACTAACTTACTACCATAGCTGACTAATTTACTAACTAATAAACTATCTAACTAGCTAGCTAAACTGATCACCACCAAAATAACAGGTAGTATAGGTCAGGCCAGTTAATTCTTGTCAAGTCAATTCCATTTCAAATCAAAGTGGAACATGAAGTAATCAATTCCATTTCATTTCACAACTGATCCCAACTCTGGCTGCTGCTACTGTGACTAAAGGAGAGGGTTCAGGAACACGAAGGCATCTGTTGTATGACTCTCTCTCTCTCTCTCTCTCTCTCTCTCTCTCTCTCTCTCTCTCTCTCTCTCTCTCTCTCTCTCTCTCTCTCTCTCTCTCTCTCTCTCTCTCACGTCAAAGGTATTATTCAATCACTCCCTCCTCTCTGTTTCAATAAAGAATATAAAAAAAAATGAAGACTAGTTACGAAACACGTGAAGCAAGTGGTGCCCAGGTGAAGGATTTTATTTGTGGCCTTGCGAAAGAAAAAAAAGTTTCATCTATTATGATTTTTTTTGTCCCTATATTTTCTTCAGCCTTGTTAGAAATGAGTGTGAAATTAAAAAGATGTAGAACATTAGAATTATAAAAATGAAAATGTGTGTGTATGAGAGAGAGAGAGAGAGAGAGAGAGAGAGAGAGAGAGAGAGAGAGAGAGAGAGAGAGAGAGAGAGAGAGAGAGATGGCTACCTGTGCGGCCATTATTTCTCGAATCCCAGAGAGAGAGAAAAAAAAAGGACCTGAGAAAAATTTAAACAAGACGGAATTTTCCCTTCAAAAGTTAGTGTTTCTGCACTGATGGGGACTTTGAGGTTCGCGCGATATTGCCTCTCTTTAAATTTTCTCGTAATTCAGTTTGCTGCGCCGGAATGATTTGTGAGCTCGCTGTACATTGCCCCTGACTTAGAATACCTTCTCCTTCTCATGCTTCTTTCTCCTCTACCTTTCCCTTCTACGTTTTCCTCAAAAGTTTCGTCATAATTCAATTTTGCTGTGCTGGAATTATTTGTGAGCTAGCTGTACATTGTCACTGACCTAAAATATCCTGTCCTTCCATCTCCCGGTTCCTACTCCTCTATTTCTTCCTTAATTTTCTTCCTTAATTTTCGTCTTAATTCAGTTTGCTGCGCTGAAATTATTTGTAGTGTAGCTGTACATTGTCCCGGCCTGCAGTAAATTGTTCTCTCCTCTCTGATTCTTCCTCTTGTACCTCCTTTTCATCCTTTCACTGTTAGATATTCTTCCCATTATGGTTCTTATTCATCTACCTAAAGCACGTCAAGTAAAAATTAGGTAAGATTAAGTTAAGGTAGGTTAGTTAGGTTAGGTTAGGTTAGATTTACTTTGTTAACCATTTCACTTATAGATACTCTCTTCCCATAATGCTTTGCGACTCGTCATAGCTTATTCTTTAACTAAAGCTTGTCAGTTACTTTTTTTAAACATTTTCACTGGTAGGATCTCTCTTCCCATAATCCTTTGCGACATTTCAGACTGTTATTTGCATAGTAAAGGTTGTCAGGTACTTTTTTTTTATTGTTCCCCCTGCTTGAATTTCTTTTCATATAATCCCTTGCAACTTTTTATGCTCTTATTTTTATATTAAAGCATGCTGAATACTCACATACCTTAGAGAATACAAAATCAGTCTGTTATTTTGTCTCTATTCTATCTGTCCTTGCAAAGTTTGCTTTTATACTGCTCTGAATGTTATCAATATACGACTGTAGGAGTAAAAGGGTTAAGGAAACGACATGGTGAGTGGCTCTCTCTCTCTCTCTCTCTCTCTCTCTCTCTCTCTCTCTCTCTCTCTCTCTCTCTCTCTCTCTCTGAACTGTGAAGCTTACCTGAAAATGAAAAAAAGAGCAAAATGACGCACCGATTTTAATATGTTCGTGCAACGATTATTATTTTCATATTACGATAACTATTAATCTCTCTCTCTCTCTCTCTCTCTCTCTCTCTCTCTCTCTCTCTCTCTCTCTCTCTCTCTCTCTCTCTCTCTCTCTCTCTCATGCTGCAACAATCACATAAAAACCCAGAGAGAGAGAGAGAGAGAGAGAGAGAGAGAGAGAGAGAGAGAGAGAGAGAGAGAGAGAGAGAGAGAGAGAGAGAGAGAGAGAATGCATTTATTTTTATCTACATACCGTCAATATTATGTAAAGTGAAAGCAAAGGGACGAAGGATTAGTACCACGAAAAGAAGCAAAGAAAAAGAAAAAAAATTCAGTGTGGCAGAGATATTTATATATTCAGTTGTGGTCGGCGCTCTTGTGTGGGAAGTAAAAGCTTAATCTTGCTAATGACACAGCTCTCTCTTTTTCTCTCCCTCTTTCTCTCTCTCTCTCTGTCTGTCTGTCACTGTCTTTCCTCATCCTTGGTATTTCTTGCATTAACATTCTACTTCAGTTTTCGCTTAAGTTTACACTTGTCATAGCCTTGGAGAGATTCTTGCACTTGTTTCTCTGTTATTCCCCACATTTCTCTCTTCTTTGCCCCTCTCTCTCTTTCTCTTTCTCCTTCTCTCTTACTTCTTTTGTCTCTTGCACCCCTTTTTCGCCGCCTCTAGTTTTTATTTTGCTTGTTCTGCGTCGTTTCTCTGTTCTTTCCTCTCCTTTTTTTTCTTTTCTATTCCTCCTCCTTCTCCTCCTCCTCTAGTTTTTATCGTGCTTGTTCTACATCTCTTCTCTTCTTTTCTCCCTCCTTTTCTTCCTTCTCCGTTTCCTACTATGCTCTCTCTTGTTGTAGCTGTTATTGTTCTTAATCTTCGTCTTTTCTTTTTTTCTCTTTCCTTTTTCTTCCTTCTTTCCGTCCTTTTTTTTCCGTAATTTGTTTTTACTCTTGTAGCCTTTATCCGTTTTCTCCCTTTTTCTTTCCCTCTCCTCCTCTTATTTTTACCGTTTTTTTCTACAGGTCTCCTCTTTTGTATCCTCCTCTTCCTCATTTCTTGTCCGTTTCCTCTTCCTGCTTTTGCCCTTTTTCCTCGTCTGCTTGTTTTATAGTTTTTCTTCACTTCTCCTATTCTGTTTCCTCTACCACCACACCACCACCATCACAACCAGCCCCTACTCTTACGCTAGCCACCTGACCACCAGAAACCATCGTCGTTAACCTTCACCAATTAAGTCTCCAAACAGCCATTACAGTGCCATCCCTCGGGAACACTCAGTAAGGGCGAGCCTTCCTCCACGCAGCGTCCTGTCCTGATCCTTCCAGCCCCTTCGTCAGGTACTGCTGGTAGGGGACGGGAGAGGAGAAGTGGGGTGTGAGGGGTAGGGAGGGTGAAAGGAAGGAAGGGGAGGGCCAGGGGAAGGAGGTGAAGGGTTAGGAAGGTGCAGGGACTCGTAAGCCAATTAGCAGAAGGACCACGGGGATGTTGTCACGTGAATACCAACCTGCTGTGTTCTTCGATGCATCCCTCAAGGTTTTAGTCGTCGTCAGAAAGCAAGGATTAGCAAAAAGTATTAGTCATTTGGCTCTGGTCTTGCTGCTAGTCTTAAATGCTTTGCTTTCAACGGGACTGTTTTTAGAGGGGACGGAGATGATTAGTCTTCCTTTTATATGTGTTTTTTTCCACTAAATATTCGGAATCCTTGTCAGACTGTCACTAGAACTATATATATCCCTACTATTATAACTGTTTCTCGTATTCTTAAACGCTTTCTTCTCTCGCCAGGGCAGTTTTCAAAGGCCACGGAGTTGATTAGTCAGTTTTCAAGCGTGTTTTTCGTGTCAGGTACACAGAAACCTCGTTAAATTATCACTCGAACCATACCTCGCAGAAAACACTAGTAACAACCATGGCAACGAGGTAAAACGTTTAGGAATGCGTTAACCAATCTTTTCATCACTTTCTTCAATCTTTTTTTCCCTGAAGTATTTTTTCGTGTCTCTTTTCCGATCTCTCTCTTGGCTCGTGTTCCGCCCAGTGTGTTGGCTCCTACATGCCCTCGAGGGAAGGACACGAGGAGCTTATGATTAATTTAAAGGAGATGCAGGGGACTTCTGAGGGCGTGAGGAGGGCTGGCTTGACTATGTGTGTGTATGTACGTCTCTCTCTCTCTCTCTCTCTCTCTTTCACTGTGTGTCTATAAGGGCGGCTCGTCTTCAGATATGGGAGGTGGGGAGGCGGAATACAGGAGTTAGAGGAGGAAGAAACAAGGTGAAGTGTGGTAAGTCGCAGTTTTTATTCACCCGGAAATCCGCCTCTGCTTCCTGATGCTTTGTGTGGTGAAGTGTTGAGTGCCTGCCATCTGGTTATTGTAGAGCATGGAAGGTGAAAGGAAGTGTGTCTGATGGCTATATATGATGTAATGGTAGAGAGAGAGAGAGAGAGAGAGAGAGAGAGAGAGAGAGAGAGAGAGAGAGAGAGAGAGAGAGAGAGAGAGAGAGATATCCAAAAAGCTAAAAATAACGACAACAAAATAACAACAATGAAACTTTGCAATGCGTAGAGAACAGCAGTGTGTGTGTGTGTGTGTGTGTGTGTTTATATCCACCATCTTTTCGTCGGTCTGTCTTGTTGTGCCTGTAATACATTCTTGAGAAATGAGACGAAATTACATTTGCATTACATTACAATTTCTTGGGGAAACTTTTGCGTGTTTGCTTAAAGTTTACAAGAGACGGAAGAACGGAAGAGGAAGAGGGAGAGACAAAGCAGCAGGAAGAGTAAGAGGAAGAGGAGGAAAAGGATTAAAACTAAGAACTAGATTATATCAAAACGTTGTCCTCTCTCTCTCTCTCTCTCTCTCTCTCTCTGCTAACTGCTAGTCCCTGCAAAATCCCCGTTTTATACCTGTCTGTATCATTGGCAGGTAGAAAAGGCACTGTCTCATTAACTGGTCTTGTTGTTGTTATCGCCTCAATTATCAGGAATACAACGGGGGCAGGGAGGGTAAGGGGGCAGAGCACAGGAATCAGGGTACAGGAGTCATGGGGGGGTATGGGAGGGAAGGGGTAAGGGGTAAGTGTAGAGAGGGTAGTTGGCTTGCTTTCCCTGTTTGTGTAATGGCAAACTGTAATGAAACGAGGCGTGTGGATGCGCTCTTTGTAATGGTGGTAGTTGTAGTAGTGGTGGTGGTGGTAGTGATGGTGGTGGTAGTAGTAGTGGTTGTGGTTCTATAGGTTGTGGTTTTTGTTGTTTGAGGAGGGGTGTTGTTGTTGTTGGTAGTAGTGGTAGTAGTAGTAGTAGCAGCTGTAGTAGTAGTAGTAGTAGTAGTAGTAGTAGTAGTAGTAGTAGTAGTAGTAGTAGTAGTAGTAGTAGTAAGGAAATAAAAATAGCCTCAGCAGAAAGAATAAATTTCCCTCTGAATGAATTGCTTTAGTTAACATTCATACCATTTGAAGTCCGTTTAAAAATTCTGTTTAATTCTTAGTTCATAAAAGAAACATACCCTCCTCTCTCTCTCTCTCTCTCTCTCTCTCTCTCTCTCTCTCTCTCTCTCTCTCTCTCTCTCTCTCTCTCTCTCTCTCTCTCTCAATGCCCTTTGAAATCTCACAGTAAAAAACTTTAGCCATCACACCCAAGCCCTCACTCAAGTGGTAATAATCTTTTTAGAAGCGAGAGGGAAAATAGATATTAGAATAAAAAGGGAGAAAAAAATTTAAATCTCATTTCCTATTAAAAAAAAAATAGAAAAAGAGCCTGAATATAAAAAAAAATAAATTAAAAGCCACTAACCGAAGTATTCTTTGTTCGTGTTAAGAGAGAGAGAGAGAGAGAGAGAGAGAGAGAGAGAGAGAGAGAGAGAGAGAGAGAGAGAGAGAGAGAGAGACGGGTTCGGGCATTAAGTCAAATATAATGTCGTTTAAGAGCGGCAGAGGTAAAAAAAAAAAAAATGAAGCAGGTAGCGGAACGAAAAAAAAAAGACAAAAAAAGTTTCGACCTTCCCGCTGAAAAAAAAAAAAAAATGAGTTAGAGGGTTTTAAAAATGTGGTATCTATTTTCTTTTGCAATTTATAAAGGAGAGCGAAAGAGAATATGTTAGCATGTGGTAAAGGGTGAATTTTATTTGGTTTCTTACATGTGTTAATAATGCACCTTTGTACTAGAGAGAGAGAGAGAGAGAGAGAGAGAGAGAGAGAGAGAGAGAGAGAGAGAGAGAGAGAGAGAGAGAGAGAGATACGTTAATAATACCATTTAAAAGCGAAGGGGAAGGAAGAAGAGTAGCAAAATTATGTGAAAGATGCAAAGAATAAAAGAAAATTTGTACCCTCTCTCTCTCTCTCTCTCTCTCTCTCTCTCTCTCTCTCTCTCTCTCTCTCTCTCTCTCTCTCTTTAACCATCACCCGTTGCGTCTTTTTCCTATTGCTAAGAAAAAGAAAAACTAGAAGAAGAAAGAAGAAGGAAGAGGAAGAAGAAGAGAAGTAAAGAATCACTAATATATTTTAAGCACGCTGCTAAGAAGAAGAAAAGGAAAGAAAAAGAAAGAAAAATGGAAAGAAAGAAGAAAGGAAAAAAGAAGAAAAAAAGAAAAAGAAAATACACAAGAAAAGAGCTAAAAAAATGTAAAAAAAAAAAAAAAAAATAAATAAATAAAAGCCTAGACAACAGGACAGCGGCTGGCGGGCTGGCGGGTGGGCGGGATGCGATGCGATGAAGCCAAGACCACATTCCACACGTGCAAGACTTGGTGCTTTTAACGCAATTTTCACCCACCAGAGGGCTCCTGCTCGCTCGCTGTGCCGGAGTTGCCAGTTAGTCACATTAAGCAAAGCACATACCTCTTCGCCAATGTTTGCACGGGGGAATAGGCGGCTTAACTACATTCTGCCGCCGCTCCACTCCGCTTCTCTTCCTTTTCCTC
>NC_087169.1:19831141-19836141 GCF_035594125.1 Scylla paramamosain | reverse complement strand
ATCTTTCCAGAAAACAGAAAAATGAAATATAGGAAAAGGACGATAATTTCCAAGTAGAGAGAGAGACAGAGAAAGAGAGAAGAAAGAAAAAGGAAAAACATCGCACGACGAAGAACGAAAACAACAACAACAACAACATAAAAAAAATCATTCCAGAAAACAGAAAAATTGAAATACTATAGGAAAAGACGACAGCTTCCACCTGAACAAGCCTGGAGGTCTGAACGACGTGTGTGGAGGCTGCGTGTGGAATAACAAATCTGTGAAGGCCAGAATGGATGGCCGGCACATTCGTTACGTGGATGGCGACACCCGCTGTGGATCTGGAATAACAATGCTCTCTCCAGGCGGGGGAGGAAGAGGATATCAGGCAGAGTAATTGGAGGTCTGGAAAGTTGAGTGGACGGGCTGGACAAAGTTTCGGGGACTCACTAATGTTAGGCGGGAGGAAGCGTGTCCATGTGAATAAGTAAGAACGCTGAGGGTGTGGAATGCCAAGCAGGTATCAGGCAAGGCAGACAAAGTTATCGTGGAAGAGTAATTAGAGCCCTGGAAAGTTGAGTGAATCGCTGGAGTCCCTCGCTGCTGCAGGACAAGATGAGGTGAGATGCAAGGCCCGCTGGACTCTCCTGGAAGAAACTTGAAGGAGGAAGGTGGTGGCGTCTGGAGGGCCTATAAACTACAGCTGAATCGCCTGGAATACCGTCCAGAGATGGCGCAGGAACGTGAAATGGACGGTCCAGGAATGACAGGCATGAATATCGAACGAGGAGCAGTTGCCTGGATGGCAGTGGACCCGTCTGGAATACCTGACTTCCAGCACAAAGCGAAGACCCTGGAACACTACTTTTCCTCCCGCCGCCCCCACATGAAAAAAGGAATAAAAAAAGGAATAAAAAAAGCAGAGTCCTTTCCAGCTACTGCGTGTGTTATCCAAAGTTAGGCGTCGTATCCGTAAATTTGGAGACAGGCGCCCTCTGGAACGACCTTGCGCCGAGCTGGGTCGTGAGGAGGCAACTTGTGAAAATACTGGAAAGACACGAGTCGGGGGGAAAAAGTGTGTTCTGGCAGTAGTGGGCGCAGTGAACTGGGAAATCTTATACGTGTTGTAGTGTGTAATGCATGACTCTCCGGCTGAGGATGTTTTGGCTCGCTGTTAAGAGCAAAAAAAATGTATTGATATGCTTCTGCCTTTGATTGTGAGGTGATAAACTTGCTTTTACACGGAGTTCTAGAAAGATAGGAAGAGAAAAGTGAGTGTTATTAAAGAAAAGATGTTAAAAGATTAAAAGAAATATATACGTACACTTCTGCCTCTGATTGTGAGGTGATAAATTTGTTTTTACATGGAGTTCCTGAGAGAGAGAGAGAGAGAGAGAGAGAGAGAGAGAGAGAGAGAGAGAGAGAGAGAGAGAGAGAGAGAGAGAGAGAGAGAGAGAGAGAGAGAGAGAGAGAAATATTCCAAGTGAGTGATACTGAAGAAAAAAAAAAGATGTTAAAAGATAAGAAATAAATATATATATATATATACTTCTGCCTCTGATCCTGAGGTCATATATATAAATTTTTTTTACATGGAGTTCTCGGCAAAAAAAAAAAAAAGAGAGAGAGAGAGAAAGAGAGAGAGACAAGTGTATAGAGAAATATTGAAAGTGAGCGATATTGAATAAAAATGAAATCCACTGCCTACAATACTTACCTTGTGAATCTTGCACATGACTGAAGTGTAAGAATGAATAAGTGGCAAGAGTTTCAATAATCTAGGATTTCATGAGAGAATACACAAAAGCTTCAAGTTAAAATTCAGAGTGAGAGAACTGATGGGGAGGGTGAGAGGAAAGGATGACAAAGAGAGAGAGAGAGAGAGAGAGAGAGAGAGAGAGAGAGAGAGAGAGAGAGAGAGAGAGAGAGAGAGAGAGAGAGAGAGAGAGAGAGAGAGAGAGAGAGAGAGCAGGAAGGAAGGGATCAGTGTAAGGGAGAGAAACAGTGAGAGAGCTGGCAGGGAGGAATCAGAGTGGGGAGGGAGGGAGAAACAGCAAGAAGGAATCAGGGAGAGGGAGAAAGATAATTGGATAAAAGGAATGAGAGTGAGAGAGAGATAGAGAAAACTGGCGGGGAAAAATCAGAGGGAGGCAGAGAGAGAGAGAGAGAGAGACCACGGGAGGAAATCATGGTAAGGGAAAGTGAGAGAGGGAGAGAGCTGGCAGGGAGGAGCAAGGGTGACAGTGAGAGGGAGGGAGAGTTGGCATAGTTTTTGCATAAGGAATGTAGGAAACTCAATAGTCTGAGGTCATGGCTTGTTCCCGGCCCAATGAAAGAGAGGAAAGAGGGAGAGGAAGGGAGAGGGAGTGGTGGTGAGAGGTTCAAGGGGAAGGAAAAGAAAGGGGGAAAAGGGAAAGAGGGAAAAGAAAGTTCATTAGTTTTTGACAATTTTGATGTTTTTGTTTTGCTTCATTTTTCCCTTTTTTCTTCTTTTTTTTTTTCCTTAATTTTTTTTTCAGGTTTTGGTAATTTTATTGTTTGTTTTTCCTTCATTCTTTTCTTTTTTTCGTTTTTTTTATTGTTATTTCTCGTTCCTTTCTGCTTCTACATTTCCTTCCATTTACTCTTCTTCCTTCTATTCTATTATCTTTAACTTTGTTCCACTTTTCGTTCTTTTATTCGTTTTCTTCCATGATTCCATTTTATCGTCCTTTTCTCCTCCTTTCCACCTTTCTTTTCTTCTTTCCTCTTCCACCATTTCATCAGTGTCTTCTTTTACGATTTTTTCTTCCTTTCTCTCCTTCCTCTTCCATCATTTTCACCATTTTTTCCTTCCTTTATTCCCCTCTTCCGTTCTGTCCTTCCTCTTCTACTCTTTCATAAAATTTTTCCTTCCTCTTTTTTTTATCCTGCTTTTTTCCTTTCATCCTCCATGTTTTTTTTCCTTTTTTTCCAGCTGCTTTTGTTCCTCATTGTTACGCAAGGTTTCCCTCAAATATGCATTGTTTTTCCACTCATTTTTCTGTTGATTATGTTTATTTTCCTGTATTTTACCATCCTCTTCATTTCCATTCTTTCTATGCATTTCTCTTTTGTTTCCCCTCTTTGTTTTGTGTTCGCTTTTACACCACCTCCATTTCTCATTCTCTTTTTTTTTCCCCCATTTTATCTCTTTCTCTTTCTCTTTCTCTTATATTCCTTTTCATGTTTTTTTCCCTTTTTTTGTTACCTTTTCTGCCTTCTGTCATTTTCCATTCTTGTTTGTTTCTTTCATCTTATTTTTTTCTCTTCGTCTCTCTCTCTCTCTCTCTCTCTCTCTCTCTCTCTCTCTCTCTCTCTCTCTCTCTCTCTCTCTCTCTCTCTCTCTCTCTCTCTCTCTCTCTCTCTCGCTTTGTTTTCTTTCCATCGTTTTTCCTCTCCACCTCTCCATTTGCCTTTTCCCTTTCCTCTCCTTTCCTTCCTTCCTGTTCTCTTTTTTTATCTTCATCTCTCCTTCCTTTTTTTTCTCTCTCTCCCTCCTGTCTTGTTTACTTTTCATCATTTTTCACTCCACATTCTCACCTTCGTTTGCCTCTCCTCTCCTTTCCTCCCTTCTCTTTCCCTTCCTCCAACTTTATTATCTCTTCTCTCCTTCTCTTCATTCTCCCTTTTTTCCTCCTCTCACTCCTGTCTTGTTTTCTTTCCATCATTTTTTCCTCCTCCACTTTCCACCTCCACCCAATCATCCTCCCTCTCTTTCCTCCATCTCTCCTCCTCCTCCTCCTCCTCCCTTTTCACCTCTGGAAAGGTAAGTAGGTCAAGAGAGAGATAAAAAAGGAAAAAGGGAAAAGAAAATGGGAAAAATGATGACGAAATGGAAAAGGTCAGAAAGGAATACTGAAGAAAAATGTCAGATATATTTTTCTGAATTTTGTATTGAGGAAATGTAATTATCAAGGTAGAATCGGTAATTATTAAAATGCTCAGGTACGTTGGTGTTTATTTTTTTTATTACTATTATTATTATTTTTCCCAGCTTTCCAGACAGGCCGAGTATAACAATGGTCTTCGTTATGCATGTGACTTTTTTCGCTGTGTCATATATATATATATACGAGTATATATACATGTATTTATATATATTTTTTTATCTATTTATTATTATCATTTTTTTTTTTTACATTTTTTGCAGTATTTTGCGCAGCTGTGCAGTTAATTATATTCCCAAATAAGAACCTGGCAAAACCAACCCTGGAAAAAAAAATACAAAAAATAAATAAAAAGCAACACGAACACGACTAAAAATAATAATAATAATAATCAACTCATAAACAATAACAGAAAAAAAAGGGAAATAATTACAAGAAAACCAATTTTAACTATTTCTGAATGACTTCGAACTCCGCTGATAGGAACGTTTAATTAACCTGTGTCTGTCAGGGCGTCCAGGTGAGGGAACAGAGACCAATCACACGGCGACTCGATAACACGCTGTCGGGAAATTTAACTGAGATATCGCAGCTTCATCTCTCTTCACTCTCACCTCGTCGATACCGGCAGAGGGAGAGGGAGAGGGAGAGGTGGGCTGAGGAAGAGGACGGAGAGAGGGAGGTTGGTGGTAGGAAGGAGAGAGAGAGAGAGAGAGAGAGAGAGAGAGAGAGAGAGAGAGAGAGAGAGAGAGAGAGAGAGAGAGAGAGAGAGAGAGAGAGAGAGAGAGAGAGAGAGAGAGAGAGAGAGAGAGAGAGAGGAAACGTGAATTGAAAAAAAAGAGAGAGAGAAAGGAAGGAGAGTGGTAGGAAGGAAGAGGAGAGGGTGGAGGGAGAAATGAAGAGGGAGAGGAGCAGGAATGGGAAAGAGAAAAGAGGAAGAGGGAGGGATAAGGAAGGGGGAGTTAGGAAAATCGTAGAGAGTAAAAGGAAAAGGAGAGAAATAGAGAATTTGAGGATTAAAATAAAAAGGAGGAGAAGAGAAAGGGATCTGGGAGAGAAGGAGGAAGAAGTGTGCAAAGAGAAATGGAGGAGGAAGAGAGAGAGAAAAAG
>NC_087169.1:19808641-19821141 GCF_035594125.1 Scylla paramamosain | reverse complement strand
TCCTCGTTCTCTTCCATCTTCCTCTTATATATATATACAGCTCTGTTTTCTTTTACTTTGTTTTTTTTCTGTCTTTTTTATAATTTTTTTCGCAATTTTTCTGTAGATTTTGTCACTGGCATGTTTTTCTTATTTTTCGTGTCTCTTATCTCTTATCTCGTGTAATTTTCTTATCATGCTGCTTCTTTTTCTTCCATTTTCATCTACGCTGTTACATTTATCTGGTATTACTTTTTTACCTTCCTCTTACTCGTACTCCTCCTCCTCCTTCTACTCTTTCTCCTCCATTTTCCTTTCCTCTTCGTCCTTATCTATGTTACTGGCCTTCAATTCATTCATTTTTCTCCTTTGCTTTAATCTCCCACCTTATCTTCCTACATCCTCCCTTTCCCATTCTTCCTTCCTCCTTCTCATCTCCTTGCATTTACCGAGCCTTCATTTCCCTTTCCTTATTCCTCCTTCACCATTGGAATCGTCCATTTTCTTACCAGATCCATAAAAGAAGAAGAGAAGGAGGAGCACCAGCAGGAGGAAGAGGAGGAGGAGGAGGAGAAGGGGATACGAAGCTGTTTTATTTTGGAGTTCTGGGTCTGTGGTCGTTAATTAGACATCCAACATAGCGCAGAGGATTGGATTGCCTTCCTCGGCTCGAATCCTATGAGACACAAGGATTACCAAGAGTGCGGGGGATCCGAACCTTCTTAGTGCCAATGTGGGAGAGAGAGGAAGGGTTTATGGATACGTGGGAAAGGGTGGGAGGGAGGGAGGGATGGAAGGAAACGAAAGATATCAGTATTGTGTTTTGTATGAAGGGAGAGAGGATAGTGCTTGATTAAAGAGAGTTTGGGGGGAGGGAGGGAGAGTGGGAGGGTGAGGGAATGGGAGAGGAGGTTGTTATTTTCAAATGATTGCTTCTCGCTGGAGTTTGCTTGCGTGCTTCTTCCCAGAGAGAGAGAGAGAGAGAGAGAGAGAGAGAGAGAGAGAGAGAGAGAGAGAGTTAACGTAAGAAAATGGGAGAAATGAAATGAAATGGACAAAAGTAGGGAAAAAAGTCGCCTTATCTTTAATTGTTCCTCTCGATTTATTTAGTTTTTATCATTTTTCCCTATTTTTTTCCCCTGTCTAATTATTTCTCCTCTTTCTCTCTTATTTCCGTTCTCCTTTCTTTTCCATCTTTTTTTCACGGTCTTTTTTCCCATCTTATTTTCCATACTTCTCTCTCCCTGCTTTCATCCATCTTTTCATCCTTCCTTTCCTTCACCTTTCCCTCCCTTCTTTCTTTCCCTCCTCTTTAATTTTTTCCATACAGTTTATCGATCCATCCATCCCTTACTCCATCTCAATTTCCCATCTTTTATACTCTCCTACTCCTCTCCTTCCTTTTTTTCTTCTTTCCTCCTCTTGTGCTTCTCTTTTCTATATTCATTTCTCTACCTTCACCTCTTCTGTCTGGCTTCCTTTACATCTTTACCTATATCTGTCTGGTCCTCATCCTTACCTGGTCTCGCAGCCTCCTCCCGCTTCCCAGGTGAGTTGATTAAAACAAAGGCACACAGGTAACTTACTCTCAGACACCTGGAGAAATTCAAGGTTAAGATTAAAGTGAGACTGATTGATTAACTCGTGTGTGTGTGTGTGTGTGTGTGTGTGTGTGTGTGTGTGTGTGTGGTTTGTATTTTTTTGGTGTTAAGTGTGGAGGAAGTTGGTGTAAGAGAAAGAAATAAAGTGAATTAGACATATTGCCAGAGAGAGAGAGAGAGAGAGAGAGAGAGAGAGAGAGAGAGAGAGAGAGAGAGAGACTTTACACCCACAAACATAAAAACAAACAAACGAACGCCTACCCAGACAGAGAGACAGACAGAAAGATAGACACGGAGAAAACACACCTGTAAAGAAACATGAGAGAGAGAGAGAGAGAGAGAGAGAGAGAGAGAGAGAGAGAGAGAGAGAGAGAGAGAGAGAGAGAGAGAGAGAGAGAGAGAGAGAGAGAGAGAGAGAGAGAGAGAGCATATCTGAGGAGTAAATGTAAAGGTGACATAACTGACGCTCAAAAAAAAAAAAGAAAAAACCTTGGTAGTGTTGACAACAGACTCGCTTTGTATTGTTGGAAGCTTGACGTAATCCAGAATATTGCTCCTCCTCCTCCTCCTCCTCCTCCTCCTCCTCCTCCTCCTCCTCTTCTCGAAAGGTTATTCAGGAAGGGATCAAGACGAAGGTGAGAGAGGTGACGTGAGGGAATAAGAACTGTGTGTGTGTGTGTGTGTGTGTGTGTGTGTGTGTGTGTGTGTGTGTGTGTGTGTGTGTGTGTGTGTGCGCTGTGATAGGAGGAGATGACAATGATGGCATGAAGTGATGTGGATATGAGAAGAAAGAAGAGGATGAGGAGGAGGAGGAGGAGGAGGAGGAAAGGAGAGAGTGAGTGAGTGAGTGACGGGAAGGGATAAAGAGAGAGAGAGAGAGAGAGAGAGAGAGAGAGAGAGAGAGAGAGAGAGAGAGAGAGAGAGAGAGAGAGAGAGAGAGAGAGAGAGAGAGAGTTTACAAGAGAGACTGCCAGCTTGTGAAAAGGAGAAAATGGGGAAAGAGAAGGAGGAGTAGGAGAAAGAGATGTAGAAGAAGAAGCAGAGGAATAAGATGAAAAGAATAAGAAGGGAGAATGGAGATAGGAGAGGAAACAGTGAATAGGAGAGAAGTAGAGAGAGGTACTAGCTTTTTTAGGTGAAAGAAAGAGTAAGAAGAGGAAGTCGTAAAGAGAGGAACGTATGGAAGGGAGGAAGAAGGAAGAAGAAATAAGCAAAGGAAAATATTTAAGGCAGAATGGAAATCACATAGAAAAGAGAGAGATAGAAGGGAAAAAAAGGGGAAAATGACACTCTCTCTCTCTCTCTCTCTCTCTCTCTCTCTCTCTCTCTCTCTCTCTCTCTCTCTCTCTCTCTCTCTCTCTCTCTCTCTCTCTCTCTCTCTCATTTACTTTTTGACGTTTTTAAAATATCTTCACTTAATTTAATTTCTTTGCTCTTTCTTTTACTTTCTTTCTTTCCCTCCATCCTTCCTTCTTTTCTTCCTTCCTCCCTTTCTTTTTCCCTCCTTTCTTTCCTTTTATTTTTATTTATATACTTCTTCGTATAGTTTCTTATGTACCACGCTTCCTTCTTTCCTTCCATCCCTCCTCCTCCTCCTCCTCCTCCTCCTCCTCCTCCTCCTCCTCCTCCTCCTTCTTGTGCATAGTGCGCTAAGTGATTATTTACACATGAAAAGATAAACAACACAACGAGCGTGTGAATTATGAATGAGACTGTGAGAGAGAGAGAGAGAGAGAGAGAGAGAGAGAGAGAGAGAGAGAGAGAGAGAGAGAGAGAGAGAGAGAGAGAGAGAGAGAGAGATTGGCTTTATTCATTACAACGTTATTTCCTCTACCAATTATCCAATAAAGACTCCACACAAGAAAGAACACATGTACTCTCTCTCTCTCTCTCTCTCTCTCTCTCTCTCTCTCTCTCTCTCTCTCTCTCTCTCTCTCTCTCTCTCTCTCTCTCTCTCTTGCTATATAATAAATCCCACGACTTACTATTATGATCCGGGCGAGCAGTAAGGTAATGCAATGGCTGGCAATAATGAAAACAACAGCAGATATATTCCTCTTTGTTAATTATACATGTTTTGTGTCTTTTTTTATGTCATTTTTTTAGGGGGCGTAGGAAATAAATATACTCCTTCATAATTATATATGCTAATGTGACTTGCTTGCTTAAATGTGTGATCATGTGTGTGTGTGTGTGCATGTGTGTGTGTTTGTGTCAGTGAGTGGTGGGGGGGAACAGTCTCTCTCTCTCTCTCTCTCTCTCTCTCTCTCTCTCTCTCTCTCTCTCTCTCTCTCTCTCTCTCTCTCTCTCTCTCTCTCAGCAACACCCTGTTTTTTTTTCTCTCTTGCCAAATTGCGTTACAAGGTTGGAGTGGATGCGAGTTTGTTTTAATGGAGGCTGTTTGGGGGTTTTATCTATTCTAAAGCGTTTTTTTATTGTTTGTATGTAGATAGAGGGAGAGAGAGTAGAATTTTGTCCGGTTTTTTTATTTATTTTATTTATTTATTTATATGTTTTCTTTTTTTTTGCTCCGCGTGTGTATATGTCCGTGCGTGCGTGTGTGTATGTGTGCTTGTTTACATTCTGTTTGGCTGCGTTGTGCTCAGTGGATGTGTTAAAAAGTACGGGATGTGTTTTGTTTAGTTAATTGTTGGATTGAGTCTGGGATGGATTGAGCTGCTTTGTTTGCCCTGCCTTGCTGATTCAGAGCAGGCAAATTGTGTGATTGTTATTGGTTAAGTTGCCCTTACCTCTTAAAATCTGGATGCTCTCTTTGAAACTTTGGACTGCTGTAAGTTGGGACTGTATGAAGCCACTGACTTTCAGACCAAATTGTAAGTTTAAATGTAATGAAGCTAGTAATTTTTAGGCGTGATTATAAGTTTGAATTTTATGAAACCAGTAATTTTTAAGGCGATTTGAAAGTTGGGGTTTTTTATGAATCTGAAAATTTTAATCCGCTTTTTTTACCAAACACATAAGTCAATGGGTTTAGTAAAATACATACCGTGAATTTTGCCTTTTCGTCTGAGGAAGTTATTCTGATTCTGGCTTTTGCTGTAATGTATGTTTGCCTGGGTGGAAGACAATAGATGGTGGATGATTGATTGGTGGTAATGGTGGTGATGGTGGTGGTGGTGGTGATGCTGGTGGTGGTGGTGGTGGTAGAGTACGGTTAGCTCATGATTGTAATGATAATTGTGTTGGTGATAATGATGTTTTTGTTTTAGTGTTTAGTCTTTGCTGTCTTTTTGTACGTATTTGTTCTAGTTATGGATAAAACCGAGGCTGCCTTCCTGCCAGTGTTGGCGGCGCGTGCCTTCACAGGTAATGGGAATATTCGGGTGAGTAATGAGTGCGTATGGACTTTAATAGACCAAAATGCGTGATGTGCCGCGGTGGGGCGAGTCTGCCAGGCCGCGAGGGATTCATTAATGCCCTTCATTCATTATTCTTACTGTCTGTTATTGTTGTTGATGCTGCAGGTGTTTTTATTATTGTTATTATTGTCATTGTTGTTGTTGTTGTTGTTGCTATTATTATCATTACTACTACTACTACTACTACTACTACTACTACTACTACTACTACTACTACTACTACTACTACTACTACTACTACTACTACTACTACTACTACTACTACTACCACCACAAATACTACTACCATTACTACTATAATGGCGTCACTACTGGTACTGACTGCTAGATTATTGTTTCATATTAATGTTTTGTACATAGAATACAAATGGCCCTTTTTTTTTTTTTTTTTTTTACCTTACCCGCGCGCGCCTGTGTGTGTGTGTGTGTGTGTGTGTGTGTGTGTGTGTGTGTGTGTGTGTGTGTGTGTGTGTCATTATTTTGGAATTTGAGTCATGTTTTCTATCTCTCGCTTTTATTACTTTCGTGTTTCTTGCTTGTGTCTTTTCCGTTTTCTTTTTCATCCACGTCATTTTGTTCAATTTCCTCCTTTGTCTCAACTTCTGCTGTCGTCGGCACACTGCGTTCGTTCCCGCCCTCTACCTGTTATTCCTCCTCTTCCTCCTCCTCCTCCTTCTCCTCCTCCTCCTCCTCCTCCTCCTCCTCCTCCTCCTCCTCCAACTCGACCTTGAAAATAAATCCATCAGTTTGACGTTTTCGCAAAGCAGGCGACGCTCCATCCCATCTTCTCCATCTTCTCTCCTATTTTATGCCTGGCTGCTTCCCTTCCTTTCCTTTCCCTTTCCTCTCTCAGTCCTCCTTTTTTTTTCCTCTCTCCCTACTAACTTCCCTTCCCTCTCCTCCTCCTCCTCCTATTGTCGTTCTCCCATTCCTAGCAAATTCCACCTCCTCTTCTTTGCCGACTAACTTCCCTCCTTCTTTTTCTGTTCCTCTTCTTCCTATTGCTTCCTTTGTAAATCGTTTGATCGTCGTCGTCCTCTTCCTCCTCCTCCTCCTCCTCCTCCTCCTCCTCCTCCTCCTCCTCCTCCTCCTCCTCCTCCTCCTCCTCCTCCTCCTTCTCCTCTTCCTCCTTCTCCTCCTCCTGCTCCTTCCATTTTATGTATTTATCCTTATTCATCTTTATCCTATCATTTTTTGCTTTACTAGGATATTGAATAAGTCAGAGAGAGAGAGAGAGAGAGAGAGAGAGAGAGAGAGAGAGAGAGAGAGAGAGAGAGAGAGAGAGAGAGAGAGAGCGCAACAACAACAACACGTAAGCTCTCGGCATCACTCCCCAGCCTCACGTAAGCCGATTACATTAAAATCAAATTTCATCCCTGTGATTAAAAAGAAGTCTTCATCCCTCGGCCTTCCTCCGTACCTCTCTCTGCTCCCCTCGCCTTCTCGCCTTCTACCAATTCCTTCTCCTCTTTCTTCTCCTCTTCCTTCTCCTCTTCCTTCTTGTCTTTCCATTTCTGCTTCTTTTTCTCTTGTTTTTCGTCTTTTTTCGTGTTTTTTCTTCTTTCTCTTTATATTTTTGTCTTTCTTAATTTTTCTCTTCCTTTCTCTCTTTTCTTTTTCTTTCTATTACTTTCTTTTTTCGCCGCCTTTTCATCTTCTTTCTTATTTTTCTTTTTTCCCTTTTCCTTTTCCTCTCCCTTCAGAATTTCTTTCCTGTTTCAGTCTCTCTTCTTTTCCTTTTGTCTGTTTTTTTGTTTAGTTTCCCTTTCTCTTTTCCCTTTCCTTTCTTTTCTTTCTCCAGTTTTCCTCTCTATTTTCCTTTTTCCATTCAGTCTTTTTCCTTTTTCCCTCTCCTTTTCATTTTCTCCTTTTCTTGTCCCTTCTCATCTTTCTTCTATTTTTCTTTCGTTCCTCTCTCCTTTTCCTCTACTTTCTCTGCTTTCTCTTATTTTTCTCTAATTCTCCCTTTTCTCCCCTTTCTCGTGTTTTTCTTACATTCACTCTTTTCTTCTCCCTTTTCTATCGCTTCTCATATTTTCTATATTTTTCCTTCTCCCTTTTCCTCTTTTCTACTTTCAACCTTCCCTGTTTTCTATTCTATTTTCCCTCTTTTCGTGTCTTTTCTCCTTTCTCGATATTTTCCTTCATCTTCTCTCTTCTTTTACTCCTTCTTTTTTCAACCTCTTCTTCTCCCCTTCTCTTCCGCAGCCTCTCTTTTTACCTCTTCCTCTTTGTCTTTCTTCTTCCCTTTTCTCTTTTACTCGTTTAAGCTTTTTTTTCTGGCTTGTCTTTTTAATCTCCATCCTTTTTTTTTTTCTCCCCCTCACTGTTTTCTTCGTATTTTCCCCTCACTTTGGTTTATCTCCTTTTTCCCTTCTGTTTTTTTCTGTTTCCTTGTTTTCCAGTTTTTTCTTGTTTATTTTGTGGTTTTCTAATTTTTTTCTTATTTGTCGTTTATTCATTTTGCGTTTGATTTTTTGAGTTCATTTTTTTTGTTTGTGATTTTGTTATTTATTATTCAGTTTTTATTTTTCCTTTCTTTACTGGATTGTGTCTAGACATTGTTCTATCTGTCTGTCTGTATGTCTGTATGTCTGTGTGTATGTTTTTGCCTGCATTTCCGTCTGCATCTCTCTCTCTCTCTCTCTCTCTCTCTCTCTCTCTCTCTCTCTCTCTCTCTCTCTCTCTCTCTCTTACCACTCCCAGACAGCCTCCCCGCCTCCCCAGCGCCACACATCTCCCCATAAGCCCTGCAACCCTTCCCTATTGGTGTCCCTAAACGGAGATTCACCTGAAATATTTGGTACAATTAAGTCTGAGTAAGTTTTTGAATGCGGCGCCTCAGGGAAGAGCGGGTGGAGGGGCGCCTGTCTGGGTTTTAGTGCTGTGCTTTGTGTCTGTTTTGAGGTGAAAGGCGTGTGTGTGTGTGTGTGTGTGTGTGTGTGTGTGTGTGTGTGTGTGTGTGTGTATGTGTGTATATACAAATGATACTGACACATTTTCTTTGTTCTTTTCAGTTCCTGGTGATGGGAAAGAAATGAGCCTTGTAAGTAGTGATGTTTGTTTTATTTATTTATTTATTTATTTATTTATTTTGTTAAGGGAACAGTGCAGCGTTTGTTAACATTTTTTTTAGGGCCTGTTGTTTTTAGGCATAGCAAGTGTCAGTGGAACATCTTCATCCTCCCATTCGTTATTTGAAATGGAAACACTTAAGTGATATTAATGTGAAACAGACAGAAAGACAACACGTTTAACATAAAAAATGACGAGAAGGAAAGTTATTTGAAGTGAAAATGCAAAAAAAATAAAAGTTGGAAAAAAGATACGTTCTTTAAGAGGAAAAAGAAAGACAGCCAATTTCATTCATGGTAAAAAAGAGAGAAAAATAGAAAAGTTATGTGGGATGACAAGACAGATAACTTATTTAACTTAAAACGAGACAAGTTATTTTGGGTAAAAAGACAAAAGGACTTATAAGTTAATGAAGCTGAAAAGACAAAAAGACTCTCCGGTTAATTAAGGTAAAAAGGAAAAATAAAGTTACTTAAGACGTGAAAGAGAGAAAGACTTTGGGACCAAACCAAATGAAACTAAGATAAGATGCAAAAATTTAGATAAGAAAAAAAAATACAAGTAAAAGTGGTTAAAATCCAGGTAAGACGATAAAGGTAAATTAAAGTGAAAAAAAAATAATAAGAAAAATAGTAATAAGAAAAAGAAACTCGAAATGAAGCCAGAAATACAAGTAAAATAAGATAAAAAAGAATATTGAGACCAAAAACAAAAATAAATTCAGTAAAGAAACAATCTATACAACAAAAAGTGAAAGAAACCAAGACGTAAATTAAGCTGGAGGAAAAAGAGGACAAAAATACAACAAGACAAAGAAAAGCACAAATAAAGTAACGTAACACAAGAACCCGAAACAAAAATACACGTCAATTAAGGAAAAGAAAACCCAAGGGAAAGTTGGCGAGTGTCTGAGGTGAGGAAGGCGCAGGAAGCAATCGCGCAGCACTTGTTAATCCCTCCCGCGAGTGTCTGGGCGACTCCTCCACTCCCTCTCCACTCCTCCGTTCCCGCCAGTCTGGAGAGAGGCAGCCGCTTCTTCTCTGGGGATTTATGACTCGACATAACAAGGCAAGGAATGTTTTGCTTGCCTCGCCGGGACAACATTTTCTGCCAACTCTTTTAGTCACCCTCTCAGTGACCATTACGCCGCTGCCAGGTGCGCGATGCAGCCTGGAAATCTTGTCGTACTGCACGGGAAAGCTTGTCGTACTTGTATTTGGTAGTGTTTATTAAGGAAGGAAATTGGTGTGAAAAAAGAATAGATAGAACTTATTAATGTGTGATTTTATATTTTAATGCCTTTGTTTACAGTTTTTTCTTGTGACTGGTACAAGAAATTTGAAGTTTGTAAATTGAAGAGACGAAGGAAGACAGCAGGAAATATAATAAGAGTGTGATTTTATATATCATTGCCTTTGTTTACGTATTTTTCTTGTGACTGTTATAAGAAATTTGAAGTTTATGTATTCGAGATGGCAAAACTGGTAATATAAATAAATAAATATCTACATGTATCTAAATATGAAAATAACTCGTGATTTTATATTTTCAATTGTCTAGTTTAGTATTTGTCGTTATTCTTAAGTTAGGATCGTGTACTTCTGTAATATTGTAAGTCATTTAAAGTCAGGAGCAGTAATGTGGTAAGGATATTTTAAATTTTATTAGCTATTATTATTAAATTTATAGTAGAGACGATTTCAGTGTACAATTACCAAAGTCATTTAAAGAACTGCACTTATTTCATGTTATTAAGTAAGTCATTAAAGTCGTGTGCAGAAGTGCCGTGGTGTGGTGGGCAAGGAAGGGAGGAGGGAGAGAACAGGGTAAGTTAGGGTGGAATAGTAGGCACGGAACAGACAAGAGAGAGGGTTTGTAATGGGTAAGCTAGGTTAGGTAGAGAAGAGGGAGATAGGTAAGTAGAGATGGTAGCAAGGGAGAGAGGGAAATAATGGGTGGATCAGGAAGGGTAAGAAAGAGATAGGTAAAAGGGAGATGATAGCAAAACAGGAGAGAGTGAGGTGATGGGAAAGCTAGACAGGTAAGAGATGGGTAAGGAGAGAAATGATGGGTAAAGAATGAGACAGAAGAGAGGAAAGCGATAGATAGGAGTGAAGGAAATGGGCAGAATGGGAAAGGTTATATAGGGAGAACAGGGTAGGATATTGTGGGGAAAGGGAAGACGTCTCCTACCTCTCTTCTACCCTTTCTTCAAGTTCCTTTCCCTAGCCCCTACTCTCTCTCTCTCTCTCTCTCTCTCTCTCTCTCTCTCTCTTACTCTACCCTCTGCTGTAACAAGGGCAGGGCAGGAGAGAGAGGAAGGTTGGAAGGATCCTGGTTCCTGTAATAATTGCTCCGAGAAGTTAGGTACAACTTGAAACTTCCTCCTCAACTCGTAACAGTAAGCTGCCAGACGTACTGCGGTAATCCCGAGGAGCCACACGGCCCCACGCCCACCCTCACGCCCACCCCGCCAGTCCCGCCCGCTCTGGACTAAGCTGCCACGCCCGTGAGAAATCGGAACAACGAAAATAACTCGGCCAGACTCGCTATAAAACGTGGAAATATCATGAACTGCAACCGCCATCCCACCAGCCTTATCCTCTCTCTCTCTCTCTCTCTCTCTCTCTCTCTCTCTCTCTCTCTCTCTCTCTCTCTCTCTCTCTCTCTCTCTCTGCGTGTATCCCTTTTTATGGTTACAGCTTTCTTTCTTACTCTCTTTTTCTCTTTGTTTTCTTTTTTTCTTTTCTTTTTTTTTTACACTTTTTTAAATGTGCATCATTCCTTCTTTTCTTTTTTTTTCGGTTTTTCATTTTACTTTTTTCGTATTTTTCTATATTTGTTCTTCAATATCTTTTCTTCCTTTTTTCTTTCCTCCTTCCTTCCAGAATCTCTCTCTCTCTCTCTCTCTCTCTCTCTCTCTCTCTCTCTCTCTCTCTCTCTCTCTCAAACTTCTGGAGCCAACACTCACTGCCAGACGCACGATTTTCACGGAAGCCTAACAAAACGGACGCTGCCGCTAAAGTCTGCATTACCGCGTCCAAATGTCGTACCGCAAACCGTGATAAGCATTTGCCGGAGTGACTGCGTTGTTAAGGTTATTAGTGTCACGTGAAGTGGGTCATAATGGCGGGCAAAGGAAGGAAAAGAGTTGTTGGTAAATGAACCTAACCTCTCGAGCTGTCTTGTATTGTGGGTTCTCGATGGAAAAATGAGGGAAATTGTAAAAGGAAAGATTCGAAATGAGTTTCTTTTTAGTGTTTTGCAATTTTTGAATGCTGGATTTCTTGTATATGAAATGATGGTGTTAAAAGATGTTTTTGTGAACCACGATAATTTGTTTTGGAATGCAGAATAAAACTTGAAAAAAAAGCGAAAGTACAAGAGAAAAGGATGAAAATGATTTTTTTTACTGTATTGAAATCTTTGAATGAAAGAAATACAAGAAGTAATGGTAATAAATGAAATTTTTTTAAACAGCAGTAATGATTTTTAACAGAGAAAAAAAAAAAAAAAAAGAAAAAGTACTAATTACCTATAAAAGATCAAGAGTGTAAAACTGTACTATCTTTCAATATAGATTTAAAAAAAAGTATAAGAAATAATGGTATTAAATGAAGCTTTTATGAACTACATTAAGTAATTTTTTAACTCGGGAGAAAAAAAGGTATTGATAATCTCTAAACAGTCTAGATTGTAAAGGTATATAATTTTTAATGTTGAAATTGAAAAAAAAAAAAATGGTATTAGAAGTAATAGCAAGGGAAGCTTTGGTGAACTGCAGTAATCATTCTTTGAACGCAGGAAAAAAAAAGAAAAAAGAAAAAAAAAAGATGGTAGAATATGAAGATTACGTGAACTGCATCGATTAATCCTTGAATACAGAAGAAAAAAAAAACGAAGAAAAAGAAAATACTAGCATGTAAAAGTAAAAAAAAAGATGCGTTGTAACCTAAAAAAAGTATGAAAAAAGTTATAGTGAGGTTGAAATTAAGCTGTCAAACTTAGAAACAAGAAAAAAAAAAAAAGGAAATGGAAAAATATCGTACCTTACCCCACGCCATAGAAAGTGAGATGCCAGACATACGATGACTGCTGTATAAAAAAAAAAAAAAAAAGAGGAAAAACTCCCGTACAGCTTTTCCCACAGAGTAATGGAGAGGAGGGGAGTGGAGGGAAGGGGAGAGGTGGAGGAAATTGAGAGGGATAAGAGATATAAGGGAGGGGAAGGGGAGGGTGGAAGGGGAGAGTAAAACTGGAGAAAAATGGAGAGGTTATGGGATAGGGAAGAGGGGAAGGTGGGAATAAATAGGAGTAGGAGGAGAAGGACGAGGAATTCAGAGAGAAAGGGAGAGAAAAAGATGAGGGGAAGAAATGGGCAATAATTGGCGAAGCGAAGGAGGTGGATAAGAATTAAGGGAGAGGGGAGAGACAAGGAAGAAGAGAGAGAGAGAGAGAGAGAGAG
>NC_087169.1:19803641-19806141 GCF_035594125.1 Scylla paramamosain | reverse complement strand
ACACTTGTCCTTGTTATTTATTCCCAGGTAACAATACACCTGTTTGATAATACATACATACATACATACATACATACATACATACATACATACATACTCGTACATACATACACCTGCACAATTTGAAAATGAAAAAAAAGGTGTGTGAATAATAGAAGTAATAATAATAATAATAATAATAATAATAATAATAATAATAATAATAATAATAGTACTAGTAGTAGTAGTAGAATGGTCTTTTTGAGTTCTTAGGAGTGTGGTGCAGAGAATGATCTTATTTCACTTAAAAAGAAAATGAAGACACTTAAAACCAACACACTTTTCCGATTCATATATATACTTTTTTTTTATATCAAAATTCTTCTTCTACTTTTCATGTTTTAAAACCTTATATTCTCAACATATCCTGTTTTTTTTTTTTTTTGCTACTATCATACATTCTTTTTCTTTTATTTATCCTCCCTTTTCTCTCTCTCCGTCTTCATCTATTTTGATATTAATCAGCTGTTCCTTTTGTCTCACATCTCTTAATTTTCTTGTTTTTTTCTTTCTCTCCCGTTTATTTGTACTATTTTTCCTTTCCTTTCACAGTCTCTCAATCTTTTCTCCTTCTGATGACCTTTTTCGTCTTTAATATGATTATATATCTTACCATCTTTTTCTCCTTTTATTTTTCTTTCATTTCGCCTCTCCTTTATCTACGCCATCTATTCCTTCCCTCTCACGACCTCTCCATCGTCTCTCCTTCATCTCTTTTGTCTCACTCCTTTAAGTAAAAATCCGCATTGATCTTCGCAGATCGGACGAAAACATTTCCAGACCCAACACGGCAAAAAAGAAAAGAAAAAAGTTTGTTATTTTTACCATCTTTTCACTTTTAAGAGGAAATATGTTTTTTTCCCCTTCCAGTCTCCCTAAGGAAAGTTTCCCAACACTTTCCATCCATCATAAGGAGGGAGGAAAACAGGGGGAAATGAGCAAACAATATTTTGGACATTAGTCATTGGAACCGCAATACACTAGAACTCTAACCAGACACCGTAATAAACTAGAACCCCTAAATAGAAACCCCAGTAAATTAAAATCTCTCAATATTAGATCCCTATAAAATCAGAACCCTATAGAATTAAAACCTGCAGTTAATCAAACTCCAGTAAACTAAAACCCCAGTGAAAAATAGAACCCAAGAGAGAGAGAGAGAGAGAGAGAGAGAGAGAGAGAGAGAGAGAGAGAGAGAGAGAGAGAGAGAGAGAGAGTAGTGTACGCTCTTAAGTTGACAGGTGTGATAGGTAAGGTTCAGAAAATTACTGTGAACGTATTTTTTCCAAATTTTTCCTCCACCTCCACCGGTTTTCTTCCTCCTCCACCCATTTTTCTCGCCCCTTCTCTCTCATGTTCCTCAAAATAGTCTCCCCTTAAGGATCCGTTTTTCTTGACTGTAAACACCCTTCTTCCCGTTTTCTCTGATTAGTTCTTGCATTTATATTTTCCCCCAGCCAGTTTTCCTATACATATTTTACAGTAATTTCATGTTTTTCCCCACTCCTTTTTCCTTCTTTACTCTTTTCTTCTAGTTTCTTCCGAATATTTGAGTATATCTTTGTTTTTTATTGTTTTCTTCGTTTGTTCTACGTTTTCTTTACAATTTCCCTTCATTTTCACTTGTAATATTGCTCCCCCTCATCGATTTTTTTTTTCATCTTAATTCATCTATTTATTTCTTACGAATATTTCATTATATCTTCTACTCTTCATCTTTCCCTTCTCGATTCTGCGTTTTCTTTTACAAATTCCCGCTATTTTCACTTATAATATAGTTTCCCATCATCTACCCTCCGATTATTTTTTCATCCCCATTTTCTTTTCCCTTTAGTTACCAAATTTTTAACATACACGCCACTTATCCTGCCTCATTACCTCTCGTGGGGGAAAATTAGAGAGAGAGAATTAGAAATATCTCACGGGCCGGGACAGGAGGAGGAGGAAGGGGAGGAGGAGAGGGAGAGGGAGGAGGTAAGAGACAGAGGAAGAGCGAGAGGGAGAGAGAGAGATTAAGATAAGCTTGAGATGTGGTGAGCTGGGACCCACACCTGCGCCTGAGTGTGATGACAGGTGTGGTGCAGGTGTGTGGTAATGATGGGGGTAATGTGTGTGTTTGGGGGTGTGGAGAGAGAGAGAGAGAGAGAGAGAGAGAGAGAGAGAGAGAGAGAGAGAGAGAGAGAGAGAGGGAGAGGGGGGTTAAAGAGAGAACAGTGCTGGAATGATTTTACATGAAAGAAATTGCCTCTGTCACTACTACTACTACTACTACTACTACTACTACTACTACTACTACTACTACTACTACTACTATCATTATCATTATCATTTCTCTTATTAACATTATTATCATTCAGAAATTTAAACTCTTCTTCTCAAAACATTAAACAAAACACACACACACACACACACACACATACACACACAACAGAACCACCACCACCACCACTACCACCACCAC
>NC_087169.1:19791141-19798641 GCF_035594125.1 Scylla paramamosain | reverse complement strand
TTATTTTTTTTTCATATCCATTGTATGTATGTCAGTGTGTGTGTGTGTGTGTGTGTGTGTGTGTGTGTGTGTGTGTGTGTGTGTGTGTGTGTGTGTGTGTGTGTGTGTGTGTGTGTGTGTGTGTGTGTGTGTGTGTGTGAGTTTGTACACGTGCCTTTACAATACGAATGATCTGTTATATTCCAGGAAAGCGAGAGATAAAAGAAGGAAAAAAAAAACTTTTATAGAATCATAGCAAGGTTTCTGATTTCTGCAAATATTGGGACTGGAAAGCGTTCAGGACCTGTGCACTTGTATGTATGTTCATATGTATGCATGTATATATGTATGTATGTATATGTGTATGTTTGTATTTATGTATCAAACGCATACACGCACGACTAAAGGCAAAAAGGATTATCATAGTATTGAAGGATTTGATTTATCGCATCCTTTGGCCACAGATTAGTGAGGGGCTTTGTCCATGAGAGAGAGAGAGAGAGAGAGAGAGAGAGAGAGAGAGAGAGAGAGAGAGAGAGAGAGAGAGAGAGAGAGAGAGAGAGAGAGAGAGAGAGGATTATTATTTTTTTTTTCCATTCATGTGTTACGCATTTCAAGGCTTATTCTATTGTGTGGGGTTGTGTGTGCTTATAGAGGCAGGGCAAGTGTGTGTGTGTGTGTGTGTGTGTGTGTGTGTGTGTGTGCCGGCGCGCAGGAGGGCAGAGTAACGAGGCACTAATTAAAAAGCCTTCCAATATAATAATAATCTGTCAGGTATCCAATTTAACTTTCACTGCAACTCGGGTCATTCCTTCACCTGAGCGGCCGTCCGGGTAACCAATCACAGAGCCGGACGCAGGTACTGTCCCCCACTGACCAATCAGCGGCCATTAAGCAGGTGTAAATAGCCAATCGTCATGCAGGAGATGAATTTAAACCCAACAAACACGGCCACCCAGTCATTATCCCCGTGACGGAAGTAAACACGCGTAAACAGCCAATCATAACTCAGGTGACCATGTAAACACCACATTTCAGCCAATCAGGAACTTTGTCTCGGGTGTCAATCGTCCAATCAGGTTCCGGGAAGCAGAAAGGGGCTCACAGTTAGCCAATCAGAATTTGGAACGTAGATAGCAGTCTTGTGGTGGTCTGACGGGAGGAAAGCGAATGTTTCTCTCTCTCTCTCTCTCTCTCTCTCTCTCTCTCTCTCTCTCTCTCTCTCTCTCTCTCTCTCTCTCTCTCTCTGTAGGCGGTTCGTACTTATCTTGTCTTAATTTCCATGTAAATAAATCCTTGTAGATTAAGATTACAGAAACTGAGAGGAGGAGGAAGAGGAGGAAGAGGAGGAAGAGGAAGATTATATACAAAGCTAGAACTTAGTAGGAAGTATGAAAGGAAGAGGTGAGAAGGAGGAAGAAGAGGCGTATATGAGAGAAGAGGAAGAAGGAGGCACAGAGGAGGAGAAGAATTAGGAGGAAATGTGACAAAGAAGAGGTGAGAAGGAGGAGGAAGAGGAGTATATAAGAGGAGAGAAGGAAGGAAGGAAGGAAATATAGAAGAAGAGTAAGAGGAGGCTTGAAAAGATCACTTGAGAAAGAAGAACGAAATTATATAAGAGTATGGAAGGAGAGGAGTAGGATAAACTATGACAAAGAAGAGGTGAGAAGGAGGAGGAAGAGGAGAAGTACATAAGAGGAGAGACGGAAGGAAGGAGGCATGGAGGAGGAGGAGTAGGATAAACTGTAACAAAGAAGAGGTGAGAAGGAGGAGGAAGAGGAGGAGTATATAAGAGGAGAGAAGGAAGGAAGGAGGTATATTAGTAGAGAGCAAGAAGTGGCGAGGAAAACTTTCATGCTTTAAGAATGACTGGAGTTACACGACTTTTATGTGTAATAATTTCTCGAAGTTTTAATAAGGTGGGGGGTACCGGGGAGGGAGGGAGGGAGGGAGCGGGGGGGCGGGGAAAGGGAAGGATCGGTGGGAGTCACTTGCTTCAGGCCTTAATCCCTCACCGCTCATCGGAGGAGGGAGCGAAGGAGGGGGCGTAGGAGGAAAGGATGTCAGGGGTTAGTTGAATGGAAAAGGGAAAACCGGTCATGACAGGATGGAAAATTTTCGTCTCTTTTTTTTTCCCTCATTGTTTTTTTTTTTTTTCCTCATTTCAGTCAATTGAATTAGTAAGAGGGATAACATTTTTATTTTGTACCTTTTCTCCTTTTTTTATTATTAGTTTTTGGATCAGATTTTTTTTTTATGTTTACTTTTAAAAGACGAGGTTTAAATGCTCCTGGAAAGTTTGGTTGTTGGTTCCAGGACTTCCTTCCAGCGCCGCACACTTCTTTCGCTCCAGCTTGGCGACTTAAACGTTAACTAAATAACTCACATGTTTTCATCCTAAGCATCTCCAACATTCTCTCTCTCTCTCTCTCTCTCTCTCTCTCTCTCTCTCTCTCTCTCTCTCTCTCTCTCTCTCTCTCTCTCTCTCTCTCTCTCTGCTCCCTAGTGACCTAACCTGACCTCAACTGGTCTTGTAGCGCGTGTAGGTCTGCGATGGTCAGCTGTGAGAGATTGTTAACAAGAGGGAGAGGGAGAGAGAGAGAGAGAGAGAGAGAGAGAGAGAGGGAGTAAGAGAGGGAGAGAACGAAGGGCCGAGGGAATGAAGGAAGGAGGGATGGAAAGGGTTGGTTGGACGCATCGGCTGGAAGGGAAGTTGAGGAAGGAAGGAGGAAATGCAGGAGGGAAGAGGAGGGGGAGGAAAAAGAGGAGGAAATAAAGTGAGGCAGGGAAGAAGGGAGGAATAAGTGGTTGGGGAAATAAGGTGAAGAAGGGAGGAAATAAGATAAGTGAGGGAGAAGAAGGTAAGAAATTGGGGGAGGAGGGAAGAAAGTAACTGAGGAAAGGAGGAATGGAGGAATAAAGGCGGAGATAAAAATAGAGAAAGAAGAAGGAAGGAGAGAACTTGAGGGAAGGAAGCAGGAAGGAATAAAAAGGAAAAGGAAATGAAGGATATGAGAGAGAGAGAGAGAGAGAGAGAAAGAGAGAGACAGAGAGAGAGAGAGGGAGAGAGAAAGAGAGAGAGAGGGAGAGAGAGAGAGAAAGTTTAAAGAGAGACTTTCCCACTTTTCTTTTCCATAAATCTTTCTTCGTCTCTCTTATTTGGTATATTTCTTTCTCCCTCTCTCTTCCTCCCTCACTTCTGCATTCCCTTTCCATCTCTCTCCCCCTTTTATCTCTATTTTGTTCCCTCCCCTCCCATTCCGCACCACCCTCTCCTCCTCCTCCTCTTTTCTCTTCTCCCCTCCTCCCTATCTTTCTTCGCTCCTCTTTCATTCATCTTCCTCTCAATCCTTTCTCTCTTCCTCTTGAGTACCCTTGCCCCTCCTTCTCTTCCTCCTCCTCCTCCTCCTCCTCCTCCTCCTCCTCCTCCTCCTCCTCCTCCTCCTCCTTCTATTATGAGGTGCATTTTATCTTTGGGTATGTCTTAATGTGTATTTGCCTCTTGTTTGCCTTCTAAAGTACTCTCTCTCTCTCTCTCTCTCTCTCTCTCTCTCTCTCTCTCTCTCTCTCTCTCTCTCTCTCTCTCTCTCTCTCTCTCTCTCTCTCTCTCTCTCATATCCGTATCCCTTTCCAATACCTCCTTATTCTTCTCTTTCTCATTCTCTTTTCTCTCTTGTCTTTTCTTTCTTCATTTTCTCTTTCCTCCTTTTAGTCTTGTGTGTTTCCTCTTCCCAATCTGATAGAGAGAGGCGCTTCGACTCGCTATCAAAGAGATTTAGCCTTTAAGAGAAGGAGGCGAAGAGAAAGAGCGAGAGGAGAAGAGGAAGGAAGAGTAAGGAAAAAAATGAGTGAGAGAAAATTGCCTGAGAAGAGAGAAAGAATGAAAAAAGTGGGAGAAGAGAAGGAAAACAGAAGGAAATAAGGAGAGAAAGCGAAGAAAAGAATGTGGGGAGGGGAAAATAAAGTGACTAGGGAAAAAAAAGTAATGGGAAATGATAGTACCGAAAGGATGAGTATCAGAAAATAGTGATAAAGGGAAATAATGTAAAAAAAAATGTGGAAAAAGAGAAGGGAAACAGGAGACAGTAAGGAGAAGAAGAAGGGGAAAGAATGTGGGAGGGAAAAATAAAGTGAGTAAAGGAAGAAATCGAAGGGAAAAACAGAGAGAGAGGGTAATAAGGAGGGAAAGAGAAGGAAAGGTGAGAGAGAAAAAAAAAAACTGAGCAAGGAGAAATGTAGATATTTGTGGTATAGTGAAAAAAATGATAAAAAGGGAGATAGGAAGAGAAAAAAATATATAAATAAGAGAGATTAATAAGATGTCTTGGAAGGAGGGAAAGATAAAATAGAAATAGAAGAATAAAATAAAAGAAAGTGGCTAATAAAAGAGAGAATAAGAAAGAAAACCAGAAGTAGTAAGAACTGAGATATCGTAAAAGGAAATAGGAACAAATTAAGGAGAAATGGAAAATGAGAGGGAAAAAAGAGATGGTGATAAAGAGGGAAAGGAAATCAGGAAAAAAAGAAGGAATAGGAGATAGGAATGATGAAATATCGTAGCGAAAACACGATAAACAGAAGACAAGACAAATAGAAATGAGGGGAAAGGGAAAAATGAATAGAGATTTTAAAGAGAAGAGAAGATATAAAAGAGAAGGAAGATAAAAGAGGGGTAACAGGTACTAACGTGACAAATAAAAGAGGGAAAAGGGGATGAGGGGAAATAAAAATGAAATGGGAGGTTTTAGAGGGGAAAAGAGGATATAGGAAGAGAGCAGAGGAAGAGGGGAGACAGATCCTGAAGTGCGGAAGGAAAAGAGGGAAAAAGGAACGAAGAACATAAAAGAATAGCGAGTGTGTGGTTGGCTGGGTGAAAGGGAGAGAGAGAGAGAGAGAGAGAGAGAGAGAGAGAGAGAGAGAGAGAGAGAGGGGGGGGAGAGTGGAGACTTGTAGGGTTAAAAAGGCACCATTAAAATTTACGTTTCAAGGCAAAATCTTATAAAAAAAAAGTGGGATGAAAGAATTTACATTTGAAAAAGTGAGGCTTTGAGAGTGTGGCGCGCGCGTGCGTGTGTGCATATGTGTGTGTGTGTGTGTGTGTGTGCGTGTGTGGCTACAGAGGATAATAAAGAACCAGATGTATGAAGGAAAAAAAAGATAATATAAAAGGAGAGGAGGAGAATTGGGGGGGGGAAGGAGGTATTGAGAAAAGAAAGACGAGGGGAGGAAGGGATGAGCGGAGGAGAGGAGGGGGTGAGGAGAGGGGTGTTAAAAGCGTGGTGTGTGCTCTGGCAGGTGAAAATCAGGTGAATTGGCAAGGCAGGGGGGGGCAGGTGTTCGCGAGAGGATGGGAAGGTGATGCAATTTGGCGCGATAGATGAAGGTGGTTGTAAGGGTGACGAGAGGAGTGATGGAGGGCGGGTGGGAGGGGCGGAAGGGGTAGGGGAAGGGGGAGGGAGGGGTGGAGGGGGTGAGGGGAGAGATTGTCAGAGCAAGAGGGTAAGAAGAATGGAGTAGGTGTGAAAGGTTTAGGTGTGTGGGTGATGAGAGAGAGAGAGAGAGAGAGAGAGAGAGAGAGAGAGAGAGAGAGAGAGAGAGAGAGAGAGAGAGAGAGAGAGAGAGAGAGAGAGAGAGAGAGAGTTGTGAAATATTGGTGTGATTGACTTCGTAACTTACTTTTTTCGGTCCTCCTCCTCCTCCTCCTCCTCCTCCTCCTCCTCCTCCTCCTCCTCCTCCTCCTCCAGTACAAAAGAAGAAAGAAAACACAGAATAGTAAAGACAACGGTGATAAATTTATGGAGAAAGAGAAACGAACAATAAATAGAAGAAAAGCTATACAAATTTTCCTTCAGTGACAAACACACACACACACACACACACACACACACACACACACGTAAGAAAAAAAAATAGAGAAAAGAGAGAAAGAAATACACAAACTATATAATGGAAGTCTTTCAGTAACTTTTTTTGTTTTGTATTTGTGTTTTAACTTTTATTTAGTCTGTCCTTTTATCTGTTTACTTCTCTCTCTCTCTCTCTCTCTCTCTCTCTCTCTCTCTCTCTCTCTCTCTCTCTCTCTCTCTCTCTCTCTCTCTCTCTCTCTCTCTCTCTCTCTCTCTCTCTGCCTGGCCAGGTAATACTGTTAATGATGCAGGTATTAGTGGCGAGGCTTAGAATATTTGTCGTGTTTTATACAGAGAGTTACGTGGAATACGAGAGGGTAAGAGCTGAGTGTATGATGTTATTATGTGATTTTTACTTTTGTTATTATTATTATTATTATTATTATTATTATTATTATTATTATTATTATTATTATTATTATTATTATTAGTAGTAGTAGTAGTAGTAGTAGTAGTAGTAGTAGTAATAGTAGTAGTAGTAGTAGTAGTAGTAGTAGTAGAATTTCACGATACTTTTTATGAGGGAATAACATGTTTGCTTCATAAGAACATAAAGGAAGGTACAAGAAGCCAGTAACTTTAGTCCTTTATTACGCAGAGGGAAGAAAAAAATTCTACTCATTTTTATCTCAAATGAAAAAAAAAAAAGGAAACTAGAGCTAGTTCAGGTTTGCAGATGCCTTAAAACACCTGCCCTAAATAAGATCAAGTCGTAGAAAGAGAGAAACACAGAAGCAAGCAGAGAGTTCCGGAGTCTACCAGTAAAGGGGGATGAAAGAGTCAAAGTTCTGGCTAACTCTTGCATTAAGGAGATGATTCTAGTGACAGATTAACAATATTCCTACATTATTAACCGAAAAAAAAAAACATTCCTGAGAACCAAACTAGTTATCTCTTTTGCCTTTGGAAATACTCGTGGTGAGAGAGGAAAACATTTTTGAAAACAAGCAATACAGTGAGACCCAAAGTGGCGCTCCCTTCTCTACACAACACCCGGTTATGGCTCGGTTAGGATCAGCTGATGTTTCTGTCGCTAAGGTAACCCAGCATTTGGCTCCCCTTCAGTGTTCGGAGATTACACCGCAGCGAGAAGAGGAGTCCACTAAGCCACAGTGTTCAGTACCCCGCCACGCAAGGGCCGCAACTTGCTCGCCTGCCTGCTTCCGTCTGCCGCCACTTCGACCACAAACAGCAGGTTCACAGAAGATTTCCCTTCCGCGAAACTATATTGCGTACTGAGAAGGTAAGAAAGTGGCGTCTCTCTCTCTCTCTCTCTCTCTCTCTCTCTCTCTCTCTCTCTCTCTCTCTCTCTCTCTCTCTCTCTCTCTCTCTCTCTCCCCATCATCTTATTATCCTATTTTGGCTTCTGAGTGATAAAAGCAAGCCGGTTCTCCTCCTCCTCCTCCTCCTCCTCCTCCTCCTCCTCCTCCTCCTATTCTTTTTCCTATCTCTACCCGCAGTCGTCCTCCATGTGTTGTCTGCCTCTCTCTCTCTCTCTCTCTCTCTCTCTCTCTCTCTCTCTCTCTCTCTCTCTCTCTCTCTCTCTCTCTCTCTCTCTCTCTCTCTCTTGCTCTGATGTTTCCCTGTTTCTCCATTGTTTCTCTCTCTCCCTTTC
>NC_087169.1:19781141-19788641 GCF_035594125.1 Scylla paramamosain | reverse complement strand
TTTTCCTTCACACACTCTTTCCCACTTGACTTCCTTCTTTATTTCTTTATTTCTTGAGGTCTTCGCTCGTTTTCTTCTGTTTTCTTTTATTGGCTTTTGTTTTCCTCTCCCTTAAAGTTATTGCCATTTTATTCTGCTTCTGGATTTTCTTGTTTCACTTTCAGATTTGCTGTTTTTTTTTGTTTTTCTTTTCATTTTTGTGTCTTTTCCTGTGTTTTTATTATTTTGTTTTGTTTTTGTTGTTTTGTTCTTGTTCCTCATCTTCTTGTTGTTTTTCTTCTTATTGTTTCTGCTTTTTTTTATTTTCTTTATTTCTTTCTTATTGTTCTTGTTCTTGCGCTTGTTCTTCTCCTACTGTTTCTCCTCCTCTTCTAATTCCTCTTCATCATCATCATCATCATCATCATCATCATCATCATCATCATCATCATCATCATCATCTTCCTTCTCCTCTTCTCCCCTTCACTCATCCTCACCTTTTAGTAATTTCATTGTTGTTATCGTCCTTTGCCTCTCTTGCTTTTCACCTCCTGTTTATCCTCCTCTTCCTCCTCCTCCTCCTCCTCCTCCTCCTCCACACCGCCACTTCACAACCTGCCCGGAGCCTCGCATTAAACTCGACTTACATAACTGATTTCCTTCCATTCGCTACCCGATATTTGGAAAAGGTAAATTTTCCTGTGTTTTAAATTCTCAGGCGATGGTGGCTGGGAGGAGGAGGAGGAGGAGGAGGAGGAGGAGGAAGGGGGTGGGGGAGAAGAAGAGGAATAGTGCAAGAGGAGGAAAGGGAAGGTAAATTCTGTTCTATTTTTCCTAACCTCTCTCTCTCTCTCTCTCTCTCTCTCTCTCTCTCTCTCTCTCTCTCTCTCTCTCTCTCTCTCTCTCTCTCTCGGCGTTACATTCGTTTCTCTCCCTCTGTGTCTCGTTCTTTCCTGCTTTCTTTCTCTTTCTCCTTCTCTCTTTGTTTCCAGTCATTATCATCATACTTCCTCCACCTCTTTATTCCTGGATTCTTTAGTGGCGCGAATCACAGCCTTCCTACTCAGCCTCTAAAGTTTAACCTTGCGTAACCCGGATCTAAGAAGGGCGTTAGGAATTGAAGTGATTCCTCCTCTTCTTCTTCTTCTTCTTCCTCTTCCTCCTCCTCCTCCTCCTCCTCCTCCTCCTCCTCCTCAAACAATCGTCTTAATCACGCTGGAGTTAGAGGAAGAAGGGAGGAAGAAGAAGGGGGGATGGGTTTAGTAAGAGAGGGTTGGGGGGGCATTCCCTGGGGTGCTATGAGAGGAGGAAGCGTGCAAACAAAGAGCCGAGGAAGGAGGAACGAGGAGGAAGGTTTTGATCGCCTTTGGAAGAACGTTGAAGGATATGGAAGGAGCGTCAGGGTTGGTGAAGCCTTTGTGTGCAAGCTTGATGTGGTTCGCGCTGCCTTATGTCTCCCCGCCAGCTGGTGTCTCGAGTGAGTGTGTGATAGTGTTCTTGCCTCCCTCTCTTTCTTCTCTTTCTCTCCTCTCTCTAATACCTTCCTTGTTCTGACTCTTCTATTGTCTCTAGCTGGTCTCTTTTTTTACAGTTATTTTACTATCATTTCTGTCTAAGCTGTCTGTCTCTCTATCAGGTCTTTCGAAATGCTACTGTTTTTACTTTGCTTTCCTGTCTCTTGAATACCTAACGTGGTTCTGATTTGCTTATTGTCTCTACTTGGTCTCTTTTTACAATGCTTCTGCCGTGCTACCACTGCTGTTTACTCTACCTGCTGTCTGTCTCTCTATTTGGTCTTTTGAAATGCTACTTTCTTTTTATTCTCCCTTCTTTCATCTCTTTAATTCCTTCCTTGGTTTAGATTTACCTGTTGTCTCTTGTTGGTATCTATAACTCTGATGCTTTTACTTGCTCTCTCTCTCTTTCCGTGGTGGCTTTTAAACGTTGCTGTATTCAGTCTGTTATATATCTTCCTTGTTATCTATTTTCCTTTTTGTTTCTTACTTGCTTTCTTTCTCTTATCTCCTGTTTTTTTTTCTTCTGTTCTTAGCTTGTAAATTTTCAGTGTTATTTACTTGTATTCTGTTTTCAGTCTGCATTTTTACAATAATTCAACTTCATATTTACTAACTCACTTCCTTACACTGTCTGGTCCCTCTTGACAGTGTTACTACTCTTACCCTGCTCTCCATACTCCAATACTTTCCCTATTTGCAACTTCCCTTCCCTCTCTCTCTCTGTCTTTCTCTGGCTGGTCTTTCACAATATTGTTTTTACTCTCTTTGCTCAAATATCTCAGTGTTTTTAGTCTATATTCTCCCTTGAGTTGGTCTGTTTTGACAATACTACAACTCATGGCGTTCTTTCTTCACTCAACTGGTTTCCTTTTTTTTTTTTTTGTATTATCTTCTGCCAAGTGTCTTCCTTCTATCTGTCTGCATTTGGTGTCTTCCTCTCCCTCCCACACTCACTTTCCTTCTTTCTGAGTGAGTGCACGCAGTTTCCACTCTCCCGGATTTCTTTCTTATGTTAATTTTTTGTTTTATAATTCCTTGTGTATAAAGTGCGTGTGTTTGGGAAAGTTTAGTTCTTTTCTTTTCCTTTTTTTCTGTCTTTTTCGTTTTATGTGTTTTCATGCTTCTTATTCTTTTCCTTTCTTTTTCCCTGTTTCATTTCCTTTTCCTTCTTGCTCTCCGCCCTTGTCTTTCTTCCCTTTCTCTCTCTCTCTCTCTCTCTCTCTCTCTCTCTCTCTCTCTCTCTCTCTCTCTCTCTCTCTCTCTCTCTCTCTCTCTCTCTCTCTCTCTCTCTCTCCGCCCCTTCCCTATTTTTGGTTTATTCTTGCATTTAATTTCTTACATTTGTTCTCTTCCCGTCGGCATGAAAGCTCTCTCTCTCTCTCTCTCTCTCTCTCTCTCTCTCTCTCTCTCTCTCTCTCTCTCTCTCTCTCTCTCTCTCTCTCTCTCTCTCTCTCTCTCTCTCTCTCTCTCTCCCGTATCTTCCCTCTACAGATACGGACGATTCCTCGCTTTCTCTAGCTAGAAAAAGCTCTAACACAATATTCCGTGTGTTCACAATTCTCTCTCTCTCTCTCTCTCTCTCTCTCTCTCTCTCTCTCTCTCTCTCTCTCTCTCTCTCTCTCTCTCTCTCTCTCTCTCTCTCTTTCGTAATTACTCGTGCTTGATCAAATATTCACAGTTCATTCCGGCCATTGTTGCTTTTCTAATTGCGTTTCCCATTTTTTATGTTCTCCTCGCCTTCTTTACCTGCACTTTGAACGCTGAATAAAGAAAGTATTAAGGGTGAGTGACACGCTTTGTAAAGAATGGACATTTTGGGGAACGGGGAATGAAAAGAAGGGAAAAATTTCTCTCCTGGGAATATATATAAAAAAAAGAGAATGACAGGAATCTCTTGTTGTGTCTTGTCGGCTTGATTTGTTCTTATTTTATTTATTTTATTTTTCACTTTAAGATGTATGTCTTGTATGTCTGTGTGTCTGTGTGTATGCATGTATGTATGTATCATGTAAAAGTATATAATTTCTCTTTTTTTTTTTCGCTATTCCTGTAATTGTTGTATGCAGTGTGTGTGTGTGTGTGTGTGTGTGTGTGTGTGTGTGTGTGTGTGTGTGTGTGTGTGTGTGTGTAACACTGTCATTATTTTTCTCGTTTGTTTTGTATGCAATTGTATGGAAAATGTGTGTCTGTACGTATGTTTGTATGTATATATGCATGTATGTATATGTATGTATGTATGGCACGAAAGCAGGGAAAGTGGAGAATAAATAAATAAACATACAAAAATACAATCAAACAAACAAACAAACAAGTAAACAAAAATAACAACAGACATAGAGTACTGGAGGAGAGAGAGAGAGAGAGAGAGAGAGAGAGAGAGAGAGAGAGAGAGAGAGAGAGAGAGAGAGAGAGAGAGAGAGAGAGAGAGTTACATGTACATACGTATACGAATACATATATACATAGATTTTTGCTGTTATTCGCATTTCTTTTGTGTTTGGTGCGTAAATCCGTTTGGGAGCATCCAGAAATGGCGGGAAAACTGCTTCGCCCATAAAGAATCCAGAATCCGGCTCTATATCACCCACGAACGAGCTGGCCGGATATTGAGGAATACTGAATACATATCCGGCACGCTGCTGAATATTTGCACGCCGGAATATATAAATTTGAGAGAAATATTCCCACGCTTCGATTGCCTGTGTTTTGGTGAGCGACTTAGAGCCAAAGGGAAAATGCACGCTGCTGATTGGCCAGTTGTGATGCAATGCTGGTGACGTCACGATGGTCACTGCTCGGTGATTGGTTCTGCTTACGTGTGTGTTTGTGTGTTTTTTTTTTATCATGGTTTGCTTGTGTCTCTGTTTTGTTTATTGTTTTGTTCTTTTTTCTTTTTTTCTTTTTCTCTTTTAGTTTTGTGTGTTTTTACTTTATTTTATTTTATTTTTTTGTTTATTTGTGGTGTGAGTCAAATTAAATCTTTCGTTCTAGTTTTCCTTACTTTCTATCATTGTTTAACTTTCTTTTCTTTTTTCTTAGTTTTCTCCTCCTCCTTCGCTTCCTCCCTTTATTCATTTCTTGTTCTTGTTTATGGTCTTTTTGTGTTTGCGTCTTTGTTTGAGAGAGAGAGAGAGAGAGAGAGAGAGAGAGAGAGAGAGAGAGAGAGAGAGAGAGAGAGAGAGAGAGAGAGAGAGAGAGAGCAGGAGTGTGGACAGTGTGATACTAGTGAAGAGGATTGAAGCTGTTACATGAGTGAGAGAGAGAGAGAGAGAGAGAGAGAGAGAGAGAGAGAGAGAGAGAGAGAGAGAGAGAGAGAGAGAGAGAGAGAGAGAGAGGTGGTAATGTGAGCAACGATTGTAATTAAGATGGGAAGAGAAATGACAAAAGTGAAAAAATTAAGGAATGACATTATTTGTTTCTCTTATCTTCCTTTCCTTTTCTTCCTTTATATCAACAATTATTTCTTACTTCCCTATTATATTTTAAAGAACTTTTGCTAATTTTTGCTATGTATTTTTTTTAACTCTTATTTCTCCTTTTCTCTCTTTCCATTTTCTAAACCTTTCTTCTTTTATTTTTTTTTTCTTTTAAACGCTTCTTCTTCTCTCTTTTACTTTATCTGCTTTTTCTTCTCAATTTTTCATCTCTCTCCTTCCTTCCTTCCTTCCTTCCTTCCTTCCTTCCTTCCTTCCTTCCTTCTTCCTTTCCTCCTCGTAAACTTATTCTTTCTTCGCCTTTCTTTTTCCCTTCTAAACGCTTGTCCCTTCCTCTCCTTTCCTGTTTTTTTTATTTCCTCACCTTTTCTTCATCAGGAGTTATTCATCATCATTTTCCTTCATGCCATCTTCCCTCACATCACTTCCCCTCACATCTCCCTCTCACACTCTCATTCTCGCCACATCTTTCAGTCTACTTCTCGTCTTCTTACCTCGCTTCCTCTCCCCTTCCTCCCCTCATAAACTCATCCTTGTCCTCTCCCCCCACCTCCTCCCTTCCCCTGCTTTTCCCCTCCCTTCCCCTCATAAAACACTCACCTCCCCTCGCTTAGGTCTTTCCGGACAGCAATCTCTCGTCTCATATCTTCCCCTTGATCATTCGTGATGGAGGTGTATTCTCTTCCCTCCTCATTCTCTCCATTTATTCCCTCCCTCCCGCCTCCCGACTCCCCGCCGCCTCCCTCTCTATCTCTCGTTTTCTCTCTCTTTCTCTTCCTCTTTTTCTCTTCTCTTTTTCTCTTCTGTTTTATCTTTTATCTCTTTCTCTCTTGTCCTCAGTGTTGCTGTGAGGTGTTTGTATCGTGTTTTTGTTGGGCTCTCTCTCTCTCTCTCTCTCTCTCTCTCTCTCTCTCTCTCTCTCTCTCTCTCTCTCTCTCTCTCTCTCTCTCTCTCTCTGTATGACGTATTTAAGTTAACTAGCTCGTTGTATCGTGTTATTATTTTTGTGTCGATAAACGAGTATAGGGAACGTGAATTGGTCTGGTGTTTAACGCAGTACTATTTAACTTTCATTGTATTGTATTTATTCCACCAACGTATTATTAGTATTGAGATATGTTTAATATAAGTAAGCAATGGCGAAAAGGGACTGGTAACTAGCTTGTTTAGTTGCGCCATATACGTGCTGCACTCTGGCGGCGAAAACGAGAAACAGTTCAAGAGGGAGTGAGTAACCGCCAGTCTGTCTGCGATGTAGCACCTGTGTACTTGTGTCTTCGTGTTACCTGTGAATACCTGAACTCCTCGCCTCGACACCTTATTGCGCCACAAACCGGTGAGTGTTGCTTATTGTGCTTGCAGGCGTTTGATGGATAGATCAGGGAAATGGAGTTGCAGTCTGTAGCTTCGTTGTTGTTGTTGTTGTTGTTGTTGTTGTTGTTGTCGTCTCTGCTTCCGCTGCTATAGATTGGACTGTTGCCGCCTCTACCTTGTCTAACATCCCTGAGTGGGTTTAATAATGTTTGTCTGTCTGTTTTTCCAATATATGTTTTGATTCTCTCTCTCTCTCTCTCTCTCTCTCTCTCTCTCTCTCTCTCTCTCTCTCTCTCTCTTCCTCTCACACTCCTAGATATTACGCAGTGTTCAAGTGCTCGTGTGACGCTACAGATATATGATTGCCTCCTGGTACGAGAGAGAGAGAGAGAGAGAGAGAGAGAGAGAGAGAGAGAGAGAGAGAGAGAGAGAGAGAGAGAGAGAGAGAGAGAGAGAGAGAGAGAGAGAGAGAAGCTTATGAGGTGCGAGCGTCCTGGTTGGCGGCTCTTGGTGAATGTCCGTTGCGTGTTGTAGTAAATTTTGTTCGTGACGTAAATAAGTAGAAGGTTTGGTGTCCGTGGGTCCCGTGCTGGCTGATGGCACCCTTGGGAATAATCGGTTTGCACTCCCTGGGACCTGTGTGTGTGTGTGTGTGTTAATCTTTTCATATTGTACGTTTTAAATCAAATTCGTGTTTTGTTTTTTTTTGTATTTTTTACGCAGCTTCGTCTTATTTTCTTTTATATTTTTTTGTTTGTCTTCTTTCTTAGAGTAAATATTAAAGTGTGTAGCGCGTTCTGTGTGTGTGTGTGTGTGTGTGTGTGTGTGTGTGTGTGTGTATGTGTGGTGAAGGGGGGTAGGTCACTCTTCACAGCAAGTATCACAACATTTAATCATTCATGGCAGCAAAAAAAAGTGTCGTGTGTTTCATAATGTTTATCAGAACTGGTCGTGAAATGCAGCAGCGCGGCGTGAATCTTTATTGCCTTCCTTTTCCCTCCCAGATTATGTCATTCACGCTGGGGAAAATTTTGGAGTGTAACTGTACTTTTCAACTCCTTTCTATTTTCCCTTCCTGGATACATCTCACTGGAAGAAGAAAAATGTGATTGATGAAAACATTGCAAAAAAAATCGTTTTGCATTTTGTTTGCCAATAGTGTCCGCGGGCATTATGTAATTTTCCTGACAGTCCATATTTTTCCTCCTGCAGGGCGTGTGAGAGCGGCTGCACTTCCATCACTTCAGGAGGAGCGC
>NC_087169.1:19761141-19776141 GCF_035594125.1 Scylla paramamosain | reverse complement strand
CCAGTCAGCAAGCACTCAGACCCTCCATAATATACTACATAAAAGAAAAAACTACCATGGGCTCCCTAATGATAACGGGATTTCATTGGCCATTACATTCGCCAGATGGGGGACCGAATACATCAATTTATAGAGGAGTTGGCGCAGGGAAGTGAGTAGTGGGTCGCGGTGTGGTTTACTGCCCCTAAAAAGCACCACCACCTATACCTACTCGTGCAATTCCCTTCCTTGCCTTTGCTGTGTGTTGTGCTCGGGTTGACTGTTGTGGTGGTGGTGGTGGTGGTGGTGGGGGCCAGGACCTGCACAGAAAGGAGGATCAAGCTTTAATCTTTTGGTCGTTACAAGATTGTTTTTTTTGTGAAGTGTTGTGGAATTTGCGTATTTTGTGATTGTTATAACTTTTTAGAACCAATGAAACGGAATCAAATAAGGAAATAAGGGAAGGTGCAGGAAGCGGTAAGGGTCTACACGTGGCAGTCCTAGCATGAAGCGTATCTATCTATATCCTGTTAGTTTTGTTCAGGTCTTAAAGTTGATAGGGCATTCATCCTTTATTTCTGTATTTTCGGGGGGGAATGTTTTGAAATTTTTATTAAGAGAAATCAAATATTAGTGTGTTTTTTGTCTGGTTATAGAATACTTACATCGATTACCCCTCACACATACACACACACACACACACCACACACACACACACACACACACACACACACACACACACACACACACACACACCACACACACACACGTGGGAACTTCACATGACAAGATAAAACAATGGGAAAAGTAATAATGCATTGTAAAGGAGGATAAATGAAAGAAAGTGTAACAGCAGAGAGAGAGAGACGAGAGAGAGAGAGAGAGAGAGAGAGAGAGAGAGAGAGAGAGAGAGAGAGAGAGAGAGAGAGAATAATGGTAAATATACAGATGGAGAAGTGCATGAATAAACAAAAGAAACCAATATGACTTTCCTGACCCACTTTTCCTCCTTCTCGTTTTCCTTCTCTTTCTCTTTCCTCATCTTCTTCCTCTTCCTTCTCCCTTCTCTTACCACTCCTCTTCCTCCTATCCATGGCAATTTGACCATTAACCCATTACCTTCTCCATTTCAGCCAAAACCAAGTTGCTCCTCTCCTCCTCCTCCTCCTCCACCTCCTCCCTCCTTCTCCTCCTCCTCCTCCTCCTCCTCCTCTTATGCCTCCGCTACGTCTGTCTAAACTGGTCTTGTATTGCTAGCATTGGCAATACACCCTCCTCCTCCTCCTCCTCCTCCTCCTCCTCCTCCTCCTCCTCCTCCTTTCTCACTGTCGCCCAGCAAGAATCCTTTCGTCAGGAATGTCAAAACAAGGAAAACCATATTGGACTTTTCCTTCGCTCTCTTCGCAGGCGACGACGCGGCTGATCTATAGACAACAAATGGCGCTCCTTGTCCCGGCCCCCTGATGGATGAGTGGATGACGGGCGGGGATCGGGCGGCGGATGGAAGGCGGAATGGGAAGAGGTGGTGGTGGTGGTGGTGGAGGTGGTGGAAGGAGAGAGACGGGATAACTAGGGCGCCTGTGTGTGAAAGAGGGAGAGCGCGAGGGAAAGTCTGATAAGGGTGGAAGGAGGGAAGAGAAAGGAGAGAGAGAGAGAGAGAGAGAGAAGAGGGTGTAAGGGAAGCAAGGGAGTAGGAAGAAAGAAGGGAGGAAATGAAGAAAAAGGGAAGAAAGGGAAAGAAAGTAGAGTGGGAAAGGAAAGAAGGAAAGATAGATTGATGGAAAACACATATGAAGAGAGTAAAGGAAAATAGAAGCAAAAGGAAAAAAAAGAAAGTAATGAAATAAGGCAAGAAAAGGAAAAGTAAGAAGAGAGAGAGAGAGGAGAGCGAGAGAGAGAGAGAGAGAAGAGAGAGAGAGAGAGAGAGAGAGTGAGAGTGGATTGACGAATCAGGCCGAGGGAGTATTGTGAATCAGTGATGAGAGAGTGGCGGTGAATTGGGTTACGGATTGGCAGGATTGGCACGAGTGGGAGAGGTTGAGTGAGAAGAGGTGAGGAAAGAGTGAGACTGAATTGGAGAGAGCGAGTGGATGAGAGAAAAAAGGAATTTAATACAAAGAGAGAGAGAGAGAGAGAGAGAGAGAGAGAGAGAGGAAAAATAGCTCCGTTTCAGCAAGTCAGGGTTCAAGATGTGCCTCGAAGCTTCAGTTATAGTGATCCGAACCGATAATTTCGAGCTGATGATCCTTTTGAAGCCTCGTCGTCCTTCCTGTTATTGTACGGGGAGGAGGAGGAGGAGCGGGAGGGGGAGAGGAGAGAAGCCACCATGTGCATCTGCCTCCTCCTCCTCTTCCTCTACCAGTTTGCTTCAAGCTTCACGATGCTTCGAATTGCAGTCCGGCACTGGTTCGACCGTCGTTTCAATTGTTTCACTTTATCCTTATTCTCTCTCTCTCTCTCTCTCTCCTTCTCTCGCTCTCTCCCTCTCTCTCTCTCCTCTCTCCTCCTCTCTCTCTCCTCTCTCTCTCTCTCCATTCCTCTGGCTTCGTTTTGTTGGCTCGTTTGGGTGTTTGTTTCGCTGCTTCGAAGTGGTGTTTGTGTGTGCCTCGCTGCTTCATCCCGCCTTCGTCTCTTCATTTCCCTTTGTGTTGCTTTATCTGTATTTTTATGACTTCGGCTGCATCCTAGAGAGAGAGAGAGAGAGAGAGAGAGGGAGAGAGAGAGGAGAGAGCTTGTCTGATAGGTTTGATTGCCTTTTAGCGGTACAGAGAGTGAACGTCAGTCGATTTATATTTCTTCCCTCCTCTCCCTTCTTCTCTAACCCCTCTCCCTCTCTCCCCTCGCCTCCCATCCATTCCTGGCTCTCTCCTTCCCTCCATCTCATCCCTCCCTTCATCTCCTTCTTTCCTTCCATCCCTCGCTCTCTCTTTCCTCTTTGATTCTCTTTCCTCGCTTCTTTTTTTTCCGTATTCTTTTCTCACGTTATTTTCTTCTTATTCTTTTGTTCGTTTCTCATTATCTGTTCATATGCTCTTTCTCTTTATTTCTTGTTATTTTTATCAGTATTTGTGCTTTCGTTTGTGTTTTTTTTTTCTCTTTATCTCTTGTTTTCTCATTAGTTTTCTCTTTTTAATTTTTTATTCTTGTTTTGTTTCTTTTCTTTTATTTGTCTTATCAGTTTTTCTTTTCCTCTTTTCACGTTCCTTTGGTTTATTATCTCATGAATTACTTTTATGGATCTCTCTCTCTCTCTCTCTCTCTCTCTCTCTCTCTCTCCTCTCATCTCTCTCTCTCTCTCTCTCTCTCTCTCTCTCTCTCTTCCTTTATCATCATTCCTTTTCTCGTTTCCTCGCGTCATTCCCGTTTTTTGTATCTTTTCTCCTTTCCATATGCTTCCTTTCTCTGTCTTTCTCTTCATCAACAAATCTTCCTCCTTTCTCCTTTCTCTTATCAAATTTTTCTTTCCTTCCATAACTCCTTTCCTTTTATTCTTAATTTCCTCTATCTGCCCTTTCTTGCTCCATTACTCCAGGTCCTGTTCTTCCTCTTCCTCTTATTCATCCATCTTTTTCTTCATCTTTCTTTTCGTCTTGTACCATTTATTTCCACATCTTACCCCCTCCCTCTTACTTCCTTCCTCAACCACCACCACCACCACCACCCCTCCTTTCTTCTCCTTCTTCTTTCTCCCCTTCAGAAATTATCAGAAGTCACCTCCAAGACCTCGAGAAATTCCCCCCCCACAAAGGATGGCCGTTAAATGGAATCTTAAGTCTTGTGTGAAAATTTCCTAAAGCTGTTTTACGTGTGACCGGCTCGTCATACCCTCCTTGATTTGCATATAAAAATTAATTCGTTTTTATATGACGGCTCGGGGTGGGTGTGTGTGTGTGTAATCCATTTTTTATTGTTTTTTTTATTCTTTTTTATTGTATAGATTGTGTGTGTGTGTGTGTGTGTGTGTGTGTGTGTGTGTGTGTGTGTGTGTGTGTGTCTTAATTGTGTGCTTTTATTGTATAGGTGTGCGTGTGTTTGTCTGTTTGTGTGTTTGATATGGTGGATTTCCATGTAGATTTGTTTATTCTCCTGTTTTTTTTTTTTTTTTTGTGTAATATATTGAATTTTGATGTTTCTACGTAGATTGGTTTATGTTGTTTGTGTATCTGGCTCTGTGTGTGTGTGTGTGTGTGTGTGTGTGTTTTGTCTTTCTTTCTAGGCTTTTCTCTTTCATTTTATCTCTTTTTCTTTTACTTTTTTTCTCCTTTTTTTAATGTCTTCTGTCTATGTATCTATCTGTCTTTCTGGAATTTGTTTTTCCTTTTTTTTTTTTTATTAGGGGTCGTTTTAATGTTTCCAATAAATGTCCTTTTTTTATATCCTTTATGTCACTCCATTGCTATCATCATAATTATCATTGCCATTATCTCTGCCATCGCCATTCAGTTTTAATCATTTATTATCTCTCTCTCTCTCTCTCTCTCTCTCTCTCTCTCTCTCTCTTCTCTCTCTCTCTCTTTCTCTCTCTCTCTCTCTGTCAGCTTTTGTGTGTGTGTGTGTGTGTGTAGAGAGAGAGAGAGAGAGAGAGAGAGAGAGAGAGAGAGAGAGAGAGAGAGAGAGAGAGAGAGAGAGAGAGAGAGAGAGAGAGAGAGAGAGAGAGAGAGAGAGAGAGAGAGAGAGAGAGGTTAGTGTGAATATTTTGTCCCTCCCAGCCATCCCGCCACGCCCAGCACCGCCTCACCACGCCCACCACTGCTAAATACCCCGCCCACACCCCGCCCAGATTTACGTAGCACGCCCCTTGCCACCTAACACCCCTGCTTCCTTGCCAAAATGTCATTCCACCTTCTCGAACCTTCCGAAAAAACCTTCCAAAATTCTCCCTAACGTACATTTAAAACTTATTCTCTTACCCTCACCTCCTCCTGCTGCAGTTCTTTTGTCTTCCCGTTTTCGTCCTCCCTTTCTAGTTCCTCCCTCTCCAACCTTCGCCTCCGGGTATATTAAAACGGAGCCATAATCTTATTTAAAAGTCCCCGCGGCGTCGGGTGCATTACAAAAGCGTGGACATAAGCGCTTTTGTCTGTAATAGTTGGGGGTTTGGGGGGTTGTGATGTGTATTGGCGTTGCTGTGTGTGTGTGTGTGTGTGTGTGTGTGTGTGTGTGTGTGTGTGTGTGTGTGTCTTTCTGTTTGTATGTCTGTTGGTCTTTCCTTCCGTGTGTCAGCCTTGGTTTCTACCTGTCTGTCTGTCTATCTGTCTGCCTTTTCAGTGAGAGAGAGAGAGAGAGAGAGAGAGAGAGAGAGAGAGAGAGAGAGAGAGAGAGAGAGAGAGAGAGAGAGAGAGAGAGCACCTGTGTATGTACTTTGCGGCGGGAAGGTAAGCAAGCAAGCCAAGCAAACAAACAAATAAATAAACAAAAGCAAAAAGTAAACAAACACACATACAAACGAACAAAACTAGCGTAAGTACTTCACGCTCTCTGGATTTATTTTAACGAATCCAACAATTTTTTTTTTCACCTTTTCTTTTTTTTTCCGAAATGTTAAAAGGTTCACTATTAGTCCCAGTGGTTCAGGGCGTAATCTGCTTCCCGAACCCCGAAACTTGTATTTGTATGTGACGTAGAAATTGTTTTTATTTATTTTTTTTTCTCAGTCAGAAGATATATTTTTTGCTTTTTTTTCGTTTTTTTTTTTTCATATTTTCTTTTCGTAAATCATCATCTCTAATTAGAATGTGACGGAATTTTTTTCTTTTCTCAAAGTTGCAATTTCCTTGATTTTTTTTTACTATTCTATTTATTTTATTTATTTATTTTTTTCATGTTTTACTTTTAGCAGTCAGTCTGTGCACTTTTATTCATACTTTTTTTTATTTATTTGTATATAACGTGATTTTTTTTTTATTGAAAATGTACATTTTCTTTCCGTATCTTCTACTTTTTTTTTCGTTATCCATGTTTTTTCACCATCCTTTACAGCTATATATATATATATATATATATATATATATATATATATATATATATATATATATATATATATATATATATATATATATATATATATATATATATATATATATGTGTGTGTGTGTGTGTGTGTAAATGTTTATTTTTGAGTTAAAAGTTGCTATTCTTATTTTTTTTCAATATTTTTCACATTTTCTCTCAATATTATTTTAGTTTTATAAACACATTATTATTTTTTTTTATTGTGTGTGATATTGACATAGTTTTGTGTGTTTTCCAATTCCAGATACTATTTTTTTGTATATGTGCGTGACTGAAAACTTTTTTTATCTTTTCTCTTCTTCATCATATATTATGATTTTATTCATTTAGTTCTTAATTAATCTTTGTAATTTTAAACCTCCCTTTTCCCGTTTTCTAACTATATTTCTATTTTTCATTTTTATCTTCTCTGTGAAAAGTTACTTTTATTTTGTCTTATCTGACTTTAATTAACTATGGTAAATTCTATAAATACATTGTCATTTTTTCAAGCTTAACTTTTTTTTATTTGATTTAAAAATTATTTAATTTCTCTTCTTAATTAGACATTAATTTCTTTTTCACTCGTATTTTTTTTTGTTTTCTTTTCTATGTATTTTTTTTATTTCATTAATAGTTATTATGTTTTCTCTTCTTACTTTTATCCCTTTTAATTTGATTTAATGTCACAAGGAAGCAGCTTCATATTTTCTCAACCCATCTGTACGTTTCAAATCTATACCTTTTCCTTTTTCCTTTTTTTTTTTTTTAATTTGTAGATATTTTTATTTGTATGTCATGATTTGTACATACCAGCATTTTTTTTCTATCGTGTCATGAAAAGTGTTAAATATTTTCTTTCAATCAAACTTTGCAAATCTATACACACCTATTTTTCATATAATATTTTTTCTTACTTTTAGTTTGGAAACTTTTTTTTATTTTTCTACATATATATTACTTCTTTATTTGCATCTGACAGCGGGTATCATAAATTTCCTGTCAGAACGTTACACTTTTCTCTTATTTTCTTATATTCATAGAGGTATTTTTATTGGGTTTTGATGACACGCGATAACTAATTTGTTTTATTACTTAATGTTTTTTTTTATTGTATTTATTATGAAAGTTATATAATATTTAACATACAATTGTTAATGTCTCATCCTGATATTAGTTTTGCAATTTTTATCTAATCAGTTTTTGTTTTATTGCTATTTATTCTCAACTCATTTATATTATATTATTTTAGTTTTATTTTAATTTTCCTAAGATTATGTTTTATGTAATCGACTCTTATTCTGACTTTATTAATTCGGTGCAATTCTAATATAACTATGAGGATTTTCATCCAGTTAATATCTTCTTTAGTAATTCAGCGTTGTTCTTATATTACTATTTTTAGTTAATTCTTATTTTCAGTAACTTTATATTACCAGAACTTTATTTTTTCATTAGTTTTTTTACATTCTATCCTAATGCTGTTTTTTTTTTCTATTTATTATACAACTCATATTTCTTTTAAAGTAACAATATGTCAAGTTTATATTTTTCTTTCTATTCAGTGCTACTCTAATAATGTTATGAATATATTTTGTCTAGTTAATTTCTACTTTCAGTTCAACGTTTTCCTAATATTACCATAATTACTTCTTTATTTAATATTCTTTCTTTCCATAATTCATCCTAAAACTACTATTTTTTTCTATATATATGTTTTTTTAAAATTTCATTTTATTGAATTTTATCCTAGTGCTACTATTTTTCTCTTACATGATATACGTCACAATTTTAAAGCTACAATATTAGTTAAGTTGATATTTTCTTACAATTCTGGCTAAGTTCTAACATCGATGCTCAATTATATCAAACTTCATATTGATGTTTAAAGTTAGGAGCAATTTGACTCCCGTTTTCTTTTTTTTCGGCTTAATTGCAAGGAGTTTAGAACAGCATCGCTCATTTTGTAGTTTAATTTAGGTCCCGCTGTAACTCTGCCCAGGTGACTCTAAGCTACAGGCCCGGTTTTCCTTTCTTTTTTCTTTTTTTTCTTGCTGTTATTTTATTTCTTTTTTCCTTCGCTTTCTTCGTGACACGCCGTTGAATTTGTGGCCTCAACTTTCTCCTTTCCGAAACTCTGCTTTATTATGTATTTTTTTATGTACGTGTGTTTGAATTTATGTATATTTTTGTAGTCTCAGAATGTTATTGGAAGAGGAAGGTTTGTAATATTAAGACGAGGAGGAGGAGGTGGTGGTGGTGGTGGTGGTGGTGGTGATGGTGGGTGGCAACGCGACGGAATTTTTCGTTCTGGCTTGAAAAGGAAGATTATTAATTTTTTCTATAAATTTACTTTTTTTTTCCCTTGGATCGTGTGTGTGTGTGTGTGTGTGTGTGTGTGTGTGTGTGCAGTTTCTCTCTCTCTCTCTCTCTCTCTCTCTCTCTCTCTCTCTCTCTCTCTCTCTCTCTCTCTCTCTCTCTCTCTCTCTCTCTCTCTCTCTCTCTCTCTCTCTCTCTCTCTCTCTCTCTCTCTCTCTCTCTCTCAGTACACGGGAGTCTTCGCTTTTGGTCCTTTGAGAAAAATCATGTAATTTACTCCTACGTGGAAGTAACAGCTGCGCGCCCGTGCTTACACACACACACACACACACACACACACACACACACACACACACACACACACACACACACGTACGTATATATGCTATTTCTTTTCTAGAGTCACGATTATTTTTTCTTGATTTATTTTACTTTTATATCTTTGATCTTTTATTATTTTCATTAGTTTGATATTATTTTTTTATGAACTATAATTTTTCTGACCTTTGACCTCTTCTTCTTTCTTTCCCTTCTCCCTTTTTCCTCTTTTTCCACGGCCACCTTTAAGTTTCATGACCTTATTTTTATTTATTTATTTTTTATAGCTTTGAAGTTTTGAATTTTTGCGTTTAATTAATTTTCTTTTTTCCCGTGTTTTCTTCCTCCTCGCTTTTGTCTCATTTTCTCTCTGATTCCCGTTCCTTCCAACTTATTATCGCATATTTCTTCTTATCACTCATTTTTCATCATGTCCTGTTATTATCCACATTCCCTTCATTTCCGCATATTTCCCCTCCCTTCTCTCTAATCTTATTCTCCCCTCTCTTCCTCCCTCTTTCTCCCAACTACTCCTCTTCCCACTACTTGTCTTCCCTCCCCTCTCCCCCTCATCCTCTCTCAAGTTTCCTCTCATCCTACCTTCTTCCCTCCCCTCGTCCACATCCCCTCACCCTTCCCTCTCTCCATTTCCACTCTTCCTCATTCCTCCACTTATCTTCCCTCCCTCCCCCTCTGTCCTCTCACTCCACCCTCATCATCCCCTCTTTTCCCTCCCCCCGTACCCCAAGTTTCCCCCTTCACCTCCATCGCCACACCCTCAGCTGTTGGAGGCCGTGAGCTCACCACTAGAGTCAGTTGTTCTCAGACTGTGAAGGCGGGAGGACGCAGCTCTGCCTCGCTCCTCCTCGCGCACACACGCACACACTCTCTAGCACTGTCACGCCCTCTTCGGTTCGGACTCTTCCCTGCTACAGCCTTTTATTCTTTGTGCCTCTCCCTCTTTGTTGCTTGTACAGATCCACTGGCTCCCTTTTACGATCTAGTTGAAGTAATTCGTGTTTCTCTTCCCGATTAACTTGTGAGATTTGTTAGGGGTTTATTTGCAATGCAGGAATACACACACACCCATAGACAGACAGACGCGAAGTATTCAGGGTAGAACAATACGAGACAGAGGAGAAATTTAATCAGTATAGCGTATTTTCCTTTCTATTTCGCTTTCTTTTAGGGTTTCAATGTTTTCCGTCTCACGCCACGGAAGATTCCCAACAGTTTGAAGAAAGAAGTGAAAAGTTCTTGTTTTTGTTGCGGCCTTTTCTACGCGTTCGCCTCTCGGATATTTTAATGTTTTTCCCCCACATTGTTTACCTTAAAGACTCTCCCGCTAAGGCCGCCACACCTGTGCTTAATTAAGATCGCCGGGAGCAGGGTCGGCGAGGGCAGGTGAGTGACGTGGAAATGTACCTTAATTAATGACCTTTTAACATGCTTTCATACCTCTTGGGCGTGTGTGTGTGTGTGTGCGTGTGTGTGTGCGTGTGTGTGCTCCCTCCATGTATACCTGTCATTGCTCTTAAAGGATTAATTTGATCTGAAAAGAGTCATGTCGTGTAGGATGAAAAAAAAAGGGGGAAGGATTTAAACCCGATTTTTCTCCCCCCTCGTCTCTCTCTCTCTCTCTCTCTCTCTCTCTCTCTCTCTCTCTCTCTCTCTCTCCTGCAAAACTTATTTAACTCTGCGTGTTTGTCTTTCTCTCTTGAAACTGATCGGGTGAAAAAAAAATATATATGTACGAATATATTTATGTGTGTGTGTGTGTGTGTGTGTGTGTAGGTATATATCATGGTTTACGTGATTCGGCATGACACATTTGGAGGTGCGTGGAATAAGTGACGAAAATTAACTAGCAATTTCGCAGCGGAACAAATAAATACAGTAAAAGTTTGCGCATTCATACTTAGCGCTAATTTGCATAATGAATTACGTGGGTATATTTCGTCTTTTTTTTTTCTCTCTTCTCTTTATTTTTTTCCTCCTCAAGCTTCGCCACTGCATTAGCGTGTTTGTTCTTAATTTTTTGTTTGTTTTGATTTGTTTTCGTTATTTTGCTTCCGTGTTCAATCAGTTCTGCTTTAATATTATTATTTTTTTTTATTGTGTTTTGCTCTCTCTCTCTCTCTCTCTCTCTCTCTCTCTCTCTCTCTCTCTCTCTCTCTCTCTCTCTCTCTCTCTCTCTCTCTCTCTCTCTCTCTCTCTCTCCGTCTCATTTAATTTTGTCAAACTTGTTTACTCGTTTTTTTTTATATATTATATATAATTTTCGTTTTCCTGTTTTGTGTCGTGCTGTGAGACTGTGCTAGATTTTATATTTTTAATTATATATCTGCTCTCTCTCTCTCTCTCTCTCTCTCTCTCTCTCTCTCTCTCTCTCTCTCTCTCTCTCTCTCTCTCTCTCTCATGGCCACTTGCCACGCTTCGCCTCTCTCTCTTTCCTTTTTTTCACACTTTATTCTCATCTTTTATCATGTCTCTTCTTTTACACTTCGCTCACCTTTTTTTTTTTTTATCCGTCGCGGCATTTTTCTCTCCGCGTTCCATTTCTCTTTTCGCGCTCTCGTTGCTGGATATCGCCTGGTGCAGCTTTCTAGTATCATTTCCAGTTCGTCCAGGCTTGTGTCTGTCTGTTTGCCTGTCTGTTTGAGCGTCCGTCCGTCTGTCCGCTCGTCCGTCTGTGCCTGTGTGTCCTGTGCTAAGCTGTCTTTTCTCGTTTTCTTTATTTTTTTTTATATTTCATGTGTCCTGTTTCCCTGTCCGTCTCTTGCCTCCCTGCATCATATTTCTGGCTCGTTTTTTATGCACCTCCAGTTCGTCCATCGTTGCGTTTCCAGCTAAGGTATTCTTTCTATATAGTCACGTTTAGCCTCTGTCTCTCTGGCTCTAAGATATTCCTTGTATGTTGTGTTCTAGTGTCTGTCTTTGGAAGTAAAATGTTCCGTCTATATGTATTTTTTTTGTTTAGTATTTGTTTCTAGATTAAAGTATTCTGTTTGTGTCTGTCTCTATCTATAACTAAGGTGTTCTGTCCATATTGTTCCGTTTCACATTTCTCTCTGGCACTGAAATATTCTATGTCGTTTTGTTTTAGCATATGTCTCTGAAACTAAAATATTCTGCCGATATATTTTTCTGTTTAGCATTTGAATCTGGAACCAAAATAATGTCTATATTTTTCCCTTTTCCATCTGACACTAAAAGATTCTATGTTTTGTTTTAGTGTATCTGGATTAAAATATTCTGTCGATATGTTATTCTGTTTAGCATTTGTCTCTGGAAGTGTAATGTTAAGTCTATATTGTCGTGTTCAGCTCCTGTCTCTGGTAGTGAAGTATTCTTTATATCATCCTTTGCAGCACCTGTTTCTGGAACCAAGCATTTTCTGTGTATTTACCTACTTATCTATCCTGTCTTATTAATTTTCTCCACATACCTTAACAGATATATCAAGCTTTTTCTCGTTATATTTTGCATGACGTAAGCTGTTATTTTCTTTTTATTTTCTTTTTATTTTCTTTTTATTAAGTGAACTGTCTTGAAACATCCTAAGAACATAAGATGATTGCAACAAGCCAGACGACTCTTGACACTTTACTCTTACATAACTTAACACAACTCTGATTATTTCCTTCCACAGTGGATAAGAAAACGATACATTACACTTAAGTTTAGCTAAATAAGATAAAAATATAACGCTACAGAAACAATACATATAAATCAACCTCACGATATTACTTACAAGAAAAGATAAAAGTGAATTATCCAGAGTGAGGGAACGTGATTCTGTAAACGCATCTAATAACACACTTTTCCCTTACAAGTTTCCGCTGCCTATTTCCGTCTCCTTTCATTGGTCGTTTGTCTGTCTCCTCTCCACCATACTTAGCCTGTCCGTTCTTTTCCCCACTCGTCTCGCTGCCTTGTTCTTGTGTTTCGAATCACTGTGTATTCATGTCTCTATTGCCAGTGTATTTTATCCCTTTTCGCTTCCATTCTCAGTATCTGTCTATTTCAGTCCTCGTCCACAATCTCTCTCTCTCTCTCTCTCTCTCTCTCTCTCTCTCTCTCTCTCTCTCTCTCTCTCTCTCTCTCTCTCTGGTCCGCGTTTTCGCCTTGTTTTCCTTACAAAATACTGTGACCCGTTTTTTTCGCCTTTTTGTGGGTTTCCCTTCCTGTTGTCCCACACTTGAAGTTGTTCTGTTTCTTTCCTCGCGTCTGTGTTGTTGTTGGTGCTATTTTGACCTTTCTTTGGCGGCCATTTACTCTTTATATTTTCATTTCCGCTGTTTATGATGACTTTTCTTACTCTTTCCTTTCTTTATTTTTATTTCTCTGTTCATGTAATCCATCCGTCAAAATATTTTTCGCAGGAAATTATTCAGTTCTTATCACCTGACTGACTGACTTGACTGACTGACTCTCTCTCTCTCTCTCTCTCTCTCTCTCTCTCTCTCTCTCTCTCTCTCTCTCTCTCTCTCTCTCTCTCTCTCTCTCTCTCTCTCTCTCTCTCTCTCTCTCTCTCTTTCTCTCTGCATTATCTATTGAATATATGTATTGTCACGCCGGGAAAATTATCTGTCTGTCTGAATCTTCTCTTATTTTTTCCGATGCCTCAGTTCGCCAGTCTCTCTCTCTTATCTACTCCGCTGTGTGTCTTCGTTGCCTTGACTTTTTGCCTTCCAGATTCAGAGACGAGTGAACTGTGTCGATCTAATGTAATTTATATATGTAGCTATGTAAATGTGTGTGTGTATGCGTGTGTGTGTGTGTGTATGTGTGTGTTCGAGCGATATAAGGGAGAGTAGAATGCAAATTAAATTATGCTAAAAAAGTGAAAGGAAAGATATTATCACGTGTGGTATTAGTAATCTCTCTCTCTCTCTCTCTCTCTCTCTCTCTCTCTCTCTCTCTCTCTCTCTCTCTCTCTCTCTCTCTCTGATCTTTGGGCTATAAAAACACCACTTAAATTTACTCCTTGAACATCAAAAGGAAAGAAAAGGGCGCACTGTACTAGATGTTGATGCTTAGATAGGGAGCGTCCGAGGGGTGGCTGGTGGTTAGATTATGTCTTTTATTGGGCTTTCTTCACGCTTGGAAACAGAAGGATTGGGGAGATAGAAAAAAAATTAAAAACGAAAGACTTAAAGGAGGGAGAAATGGAGTGGCTGCTGTTACTTTACTCTTCTTTCTTGTTTATTAAAGTGTGAAGAATGGAGGAATTTAGAAGAGGGGGAAAAAAATAAAGGATGGAAAGTAAGGAAATAATTTTAGGTATCATAGAGGTAGATTCTTGTTTTTTTCTTCGTTTGTGTTCGTTTTGTTTTTTAGTCTAATTGGTGTGGAAAATAAGGATAAAGTAAAATAAAGTGATAAAAGTAAGGAAGAATGGGAAATATGATAATTAGTACTTTTTTTTCTGATGGCTTGTTCGTCGTGCGGTAGGAAATAGAGAAATAGAAATGGAAAAAAAAAGATGAAAGAATAAACGTTAAAGAGAAAAAAAGAGCCGTAATAGAAATAGGAAGATGGAAAAAGAGAAGTAAACGTTAAAAAAAAAGAAAAATATAATAGAAATAGAACGAACGCAAGAGAAGAAAACGTATGAAAAGAAAAAAAACAGCGTTGTAGAAATCGAAAGAAGTAAAAAGAGGGAAAATCGTAAAAAAATGAAAGTGTAATAGAAAAGAAAAAAAAAACAAAGTAGAAATAAAAAAAGGAAGAAACGCAAAAAAAAAAGAAAAAACGAAGCATAATAGAAATAGAAGGTAAAAAAGAGAGAGAGAGAAAAAAAAGAAAAATGGCGCGAAAACAGAAGAAAAAAATCATGCGTAACAGTTGACAAGGACACAAGGAGAGGAAAGTAAGCGAACCTAATTTCCCTTCTGAATTCATTGTGGCAAAAAGTGGCGAAATGTTTTAATTCAGTGGCATTTCACACGAAACCGGTTCCATTGGTCCCTTCCGGTTACTACATTAATGGGTACTCACAGAGACGCCTCGGGCACTGTAGAAAACGAGATGCACTTCAGCTTCCAAAATGACGAGGGGGAACCAAAGTATATCTTACTGAATGCCATGAAGATATGAGAGAGAGAGAGAGAGAGAGAGAGAGAGAGAGAGAGAGAGAGAGAGAGAGAGAGAGAGAGAGAGAGAGAGAGAGAGAGAGAGAGAGAGAGAGAGGTGAATTAAGTAACGGCTACAAAATACAGCAGTTTCCCTTAATGAAAGTGTTTCTCATCTTTAGTAGGTTCATAGAAAACGGGAAGTCAGTGATGTTCATTAAGATATTGAAAGTTAATTAGAGAAATGGGTGGAAAGAGGATAAAAATTCGTTTCTCTCTCTCTCTCTCTCTCTCTCTCTCTCTCTCTCTCTCTCTC